>NW_017295735.1:2898-3239 GCF_001594075.2 Trachymyrmex cornetzi | reverse complement strand
TAGAAATAATATTCGAAAGTCGCGTGACTGAATAAAGCAACTAAAGGTGAGTTACCTTAGTATGCTAAATATAGTCGCTATATCGGGTGTGTGATAAATGGTCTGTTCGCGATGTTTTCAATTTTCACACACTCAATATCTTCACTTTTTTTCTCTTCATCATCCAATTGCATAAGACGACAGAGTTCCTCGTTACAATCCGAATTAGCGAAAGAACTAACGAGGAGCGTCACAATTCCCGAGCAGGGATGCGGTATGCGTGAAATAGAGCGTTTTCAACGTTACCTCGCTGCCGAAAATATAGCAATAATTGTGTTCAATTTTAGTACTTTCGGGCGCGG
>NW_017295735.1:2119-2546 GCF_001594075.2 Trachymyrmex cornetzi | reverse complement strand
GGTTAAAATTTGTAACGATTGCGGGCGATTCGTAAAGTTAAATTCAAAACATGAATGCGAAATATCCTATTGTAGAACATGTCGATCGCTTCAGTCTTTGAATCATTCCTGCTTCATGCGACCTCTTGGATGTAAAGTCGTTACTGAGAATCCGGGTGAGGGTACGAGTAGTGCGACGATACAGGAAGACGTGACACATGCAAGTGAGAATGAGCCCAAAGCCAAGACAAAAAAAGAGACCGCGTCGCATTCGTGTTCTACGATTTTGAAACGCGACAGGACGAGACTTACGAAGGTACCGAGAACGTAAAAATTCACGTTCCAACTCTCTGCGTCGCGCATTAGATTTGCGAAACTTGCGCGGAGATAGACGATATGTCGGTGCGATGTCGTTGGTGCGGAGTACGCGAGTTTATATTTCGAGATA
>NW_017295735.1:0-271 GCF_001594075.2 Trachymyrmex cornetzi | reverse complement strand
AAATACGACGGCGTTAGCGAGATTAAAATTATACGATTATTTAGAAAAATTAGATAAGCGCGTTTTATATTACGATACAGACTCATGTATCTACTTGAGTACCGGTGAGCCGAATGAGTACGAACCGCGTACGGGTAATTTTCTGGGCGATACGACGGATGAACTCGAAAGCTACGGTCGCGGTAGTTATATCGAGTCGTTTGTTTCCGGTGGTCCAAAATTTTACTCGTATATCGTTCGTACGCCAGAAGGACGCACGCATGAGGTCTGT
>NW_017295734.1:0-1015 GCF_001594075.2 Trachymyrmex cornetzi | reverse complement strand
TTTACATGCATATTTATTATCTACTTCATGATCTACTTTGCGATGAATATTGTTACAAAGAATCTCTATAGTATATTAGATAAAAAATGTTATT
This sequence comes from Trachymyrmex cornetzi, assembly GCF_001594075.2. Classification (NCBI taxonomy): domain Eukaryota; kingdom Metazoa; phylum Arthropoda; class Insecta; order Hymenoptera; family Formicidae; genus Trachymyrmex; species Trachymyrmex cornetzi. Next base: position 921 of record NW_017295734.1, on the reverse strand, counting down.
ATACAAAATAAAATGCAGTAAAAAAAAACAGAAAAGATGTTTAGGATAACAACATATCCAATATTTCACACAACACATTTTATCCAAAAGACGTCTTAGAAACGTTACAATGTAAACGTTTGTAGAGCGTCCTTTGAAGGTTTATGCTGTATGAATTAGTTATAATAAAAAAAACTACAAAATTTGTACATAATACAGTTTAAATCTATATTTACTAACATACTTACGTTTTGTATCACAATGAATCAGCGTTGTGTAACAAAAATAATTGTTCCCCTTCTGCTATAAAACGAGATTGTATCATTTGTTATAAATTCCATTATCCTAAGATGCTAATAATGCTCTTTAAATACACAAAACTATACAAATCTTAATTAAGCCAACGGCACACGATGCTTGTTTTCCTGCTGGATTGCTGGCTGAATCAGATTCTTGTCATCGGATTGGCTGGCTGTGATACTGGCACTGTCAGTACCGCAGCCAATATGATGGCAAGATTCTGATCCAGCTAGCAATCCAGCAGAAAAACAAGCATCGTGTTCCGCTGGCTTTACCCTTAATTAAAAACTTTAGTTAAATAAATTGCCTACAAAAATATTATTGGAAACTATTTAGCATAACCATGTTTATGACAATTGTTATACGATGTTATATAATTTCTATAAAGATGTAATGAGTACTACTAATTTATACAAATATTAAATTTAATATTAAATTAAATATTTTCATAAAACACAATATAACAATATCCAATACTTACGATATTTACGATATAATAACGATATATGGTAATCAACATTTAATAGATTAGTAAAACAATACTTCAACAACTAAATAAAATTGTTAGTATTACATATGTAAATGTAAGCATAATTATCTATTTTAAAACAATATAAAACGTAAATAACTAAAAAAGTTTGC
>NW_017295733.1:28339-28839 GCF_001594075.2 Trachymyrmex cornetzi | reverse complement strand
CCCAGCAACTCTGATTACGTCATCAATACGTCATCGTTTTTGCTCCCACTTCGCTTCAACTGCTTCAGCTCGGGAGGTGGGTTGGCTGGAGCGTTCATGTAGCAATTGTAGCATTCAAAATAGTAATGGACCAATCGGAGCGTAGCGTTTGGAGCGTAACGTTCAGAGCATTCGGAAGAAGCAAGTGGACCGCAGCCTAAGACTAGGTAACATATAATTTTCAAATTTTAAGTTTGGATTCAAAATCAGCGACCCCGAAGAACCATTAATACTAAATTTTGATAAAAATTTGAGAGGACTTTTAACATTTTCATTAGCTATATTGGTTCAACCATTTATACTTTTCCAATTTTGAATCCCGAATTCGGAATCAGCAATCCTGAAAACCCTTGATATTTTGTCAAAATTGGAGGACTATTAGGGCGACTGTTATCAACACCGATTAACTTAATCGACGATTAACTCAATCAGCAGAATTACCATTATAGATAGAAGATTTC
>NW_017295733.1:26646-27128 GCF_001594075.2 Trachymyrmex cornetzi | reverse complement strand
CATTACATGTTGCACACATGCGTCGCTAATTGGCCAATTTAAAAATAAAATATTCCCATTGCTAAAGCAGTAAAAAATTACTAGGCACCAGCTGATATGAGTGGTGTGTGCAATCGGGATTGTAGGCAAACGGGATCATTCCGTAACCGAATTCAATGCGTTTCAATGAAATTATTCAATGTATCACTGCGCATGCTCTAACGCTCGATGCTTGATGTTCATAGGCTGGGTTCGGGGAGACGCTATTAGCGCTATTTGTGTCTCCATCGTCCATTAAATGTGAAACAAGGATAATATATCACAAATAGAGTTGATAGCACGCTTCCTGAACACAGCTCTAGAGTCCCGTATAGGGACTCCAGATGCTCCCATGTAAAAGCATCTTATCGTGAGTTTAGCATTCACCATAGTACACACGGTACTGCCAAAACTCCATATTCCTGTATGCTGTGTACAATAATTTCGTGTGCGCAATGCGCCGT
>NW_017295733.1:25437-26474 GCF_001594075.2 Trachymyrmex cornetzi | reverse complement strand
GAGTGGTGCGTACAATCAGAACTGTAGGCAAACGGGATCCTCCCGTGTACAATCACGTCCTGTGCGCAATAATGTCATGTGTGCAATACTGTCATGTGTACAATATTGTCATGTGTGCAATATTGTCATGTGTGCAATATTGTCCTGTGTGCAATACGCTGTGTACAATAATGTCGTGTGTGCAATATTGTCCTGTGTGCAATATTGTGATGTGTGAATATTGTCCTGTGTGCAATATTGTGATGTGTGAATATTGTCCTGTGTGCAATATTGTGATGTGTGAATATTGTCCTGTGTGCAATATTGTGATGTGTGAATATTGTCCTGTGTGCAATATTGTGATGTGTGAATATTGTCCTGTGTGCAATATTGTGATGTGTGAATATTGTCCTGTGTGCAATATTGTGATGTGTGAATATTGTCCTGTGTGCAATATTGTGATGTGTGAATATTGTCCTGTGTGCAATATTGTGATGTGTGAATATTGTCCTGTGTGCAATATTGTGATGTGTGAATATTGTCCTGTGTGCAATATTGTGATGTGTGAATATTGTCCTGTGTGCAATATGCTGTGGACAATCACGTCCTGTGCGCAATAATGTCATGTGTGCAATATTGTCATGTGTGCAATATTGTCCTGTTTGCAATACGCTGTGGACAATAATGTCGTGTGTGCAATGTGCTGTGTACAATAATGTCATGTGTGCAATACTCGCTGTGGGCAATCACGTCCTGTGCGCAATAATGTCATGTGTGCAATACTGTCATGTGTGCAATACTGTCATGTGTGCAATATTGCCATGTGTGCAATATTGTCCTGTGTGCAATACACTGTGGACAATAATGTCGTGTGTGCAATGTGCTGTGTACAATAATGTCGTGTGTGCAATGTGCTGTGTACAATAATGTCATGTGTGCAATACTCTGTGGACAATACTGTCATGTGTGCAATACGCCGTGTGCAATACGTTGTGTACAATAACGTCCTGTGCGCAATATTGTCGTGTGTGCAATATTGTCGTGTGTGCAATATTGTC
>NW_017295733.1:20783-21852 GCF_001594075.2 Trachymyrmex cornetzi | reverse complement strand
AATTAACATTATCAATTTATAAAAAATGCTTGAAATAACCACTATATATTGTATTTGATAAATAATCTCGTACCAAATAAAATTGGTTATTGTATCTCTTATCATTTTTATATAGATTTAAGTTTTTATAATTCAGCTTTCTATATACGCTTTCATAGAAACATTAATCAATATTAAAGTATTTGTAAATACACAATATTTGTAAAGTTTATTAGACACAATGTAATAATTAAAATAGTTATAATAAAATGTAATAATTAAAATAATAAATTATAATTTTGTAAAATAAGCACAAGATAATAATTTTTTAATAAATAAATTACCCTTTTAAACTTTAAAAATAAACTTTTAAAATACCCGAAAATAATTGTATTAAACAGAATGTATTTACCTCTCAATATACTTCAAAGTAATTTATGGTATGTAGATAACCAGAACATTTCCAATTTTTTCTTGCGTCTTTCTTATGTCACTTTCTTACTTCCTCCCTTTTTTGATCTTTTTTTTCTTTTTTTCTCTTCTTTCTCTCCTCTCCTTTCTTTTCCTTTCAATATTAATAATAAATACCTATTATTTATATATTTTTTCAAAAATATTATATAAAGGTTTAATACATATCACTATTTTACAAATCATTGCCATTTACGATCATGTCTTTGTGCTGCAAAATTGTCTTGTATAAAATTTCGAAAGTAATAATTTTTTTACAATTCTAATCTTGATGTTTAGTAACGCAACATTATCACGTATATACACACAGAAAAACACTATTCTACTCCTAAAAAATCATTTAGTTTATTTTTTCTTTTAAGTAACAGTTATCTGTATTAAAAATATTTTACTTGCGAATTTTGGTATAATAGATTTGCAGATATAAACTTTTAAAATACTTGAAAGTAATTAATATTAGAATATAGTACCTACATGTTTTGTCTATATGTATAAGTTGTTCTTATCTTTAATTTGTGTAACTGTCACTTTAATTTGTGTAATTTTCAGCACTTTCGTATTTCTTTATTTTTAATAACAAAAAATGAATATATTCGATTCTAATTATACACAAATGATA
>NW_017295733.1:19260-20153 GCF_001594075.2 Trachymyrmex cornetzi | reverse complement strand
TAAAATACGCTTATAATTAATTAAACACATTTAAATATTTCACATATATTTACATATTTGCATACTTTCCTACTTACATATTTACAAATTCATATATTACATCTTTAAGTTTCATAATTAATCAATTTTTTTAAATTACTAATTACTTTCACATTTAATGATGTAATATAGTTTAACGTTGAATGATGTAATATATATTTTAACATTAAATAATAAAAACAATAAAACATTCATTTTAACTTAATCAATAATTTTTTAGAAATGAGATATAACGAAATTTTATTTCTATAAGTTCAACATTAAAAATGATTCATGTTTTGATAATTCCTTCTAATACATTTAACATATTTTTCATTGTATCTAAATTTAATTTTTTTTTAATTACATTTTTAAAAACATATTTTCTTATCTATAATACTTATATATTTTTCAAATTTTAATGAGTTATTAATTACAATCATTAACTATAAAAATTTATGAAATAGTTGAGTATTTGAAGATAAAATTAAAGAACCTTCCCGGGTAGAATTTTAAAAGGGGGCACATACAGGCCCTAGATAGTTTTTCCCCATTTCTGTCTAGGCCCCATTCAGGCAAGTACGATTAGGCCCTGTACAGAGATGTAACGCTCGTGCAAATCAGGGCCCGATTTGTAAATTTGATTAGGCCCTATTTGGATATGCCTAACTAGGCCCTATCTGGATATGTCTAACTAGGCCCTATCTGGATATGCCTAACTAGGCCCTATCTGGATTTGTCTAACTAGGCCCTATCTGGACACGCCTAACTAGGCTCTATCTGGACACGCCTAACTAGGCTCTGTCTGGACACCCCTAACTAGGTCCTGTCTAGACACGTTTAACTAGGCCCTATCTGGATACGTCTAAGTAGGT
>NW_017295733.1:17990-18666 GCF_001594075.2 Trachymyrmex cornetzi | reverse complement strand
CAACGATGGCAGGCCCTGTTAGGGGCACTCACGTCAGTGCCCATTCAAGACCTGTTTAGGAAATTCCATCTAGAATTTTCCTTTCTAGGCCCTTTCTAGGTCCAACGATGGCAGGCCTATTTTAGGGTATGCCTATTTGGGCCCAACGTTGACAGACCTATTTAAGGGCATGACTGTTCAGGCCCTATATGGACGTAGGGCACGCCCCGACAAAATTCTACCCGGGTTATTTCTTGACTATAAATACGGACATTATAAATATATATATAAATAGATGTCCAGACAAATTTTTTACATCTATTTACTTAATTTACAATACAAGTTTTCATATTGATGATAAAATTTCAACTTTTAAACAACAGAAAATAAATGAGCATATACCACAACGCAAGATTGAATTAGCGAAACAATATATTTCATAAAATTTAAACATAAAAAAAATTAATTCGCTAATTCAATCTTATGTTGTGCTATATACTCACTTTATTTTCCATTGTTTATTATTAAACCACGTTATATTCTTATCAATATCCAACTTTTAATATCTTCGATCTTCAAGTTCTATTCCTTATTGTTAACATTATTATTGTGATTTCAATTTATCAAGTACTATAACTTTCAGATAATTCTACATATATTTTATATTAATAATTTGTTATATATATAAAATTTAATA
>NW_017295733.1:13338-16732 GCF_001594075.2 Trachymyrmex cornetzi | reverse complement strand
TGAATGTGGTATTTTATTCTATTATTAATAGTAGAGAAAATAAGAGATAAAGGATAGCAATTATTAAGAAATATTTGAATAGTATCAATTAAATTTTTTTGATGAAAGCGAGGATGAGACAAACGAACAATCTTATCCACCATGCTAATGATAATGCCTTTCTTATGACAAAGTGAGTGATTAGAATGAAAATTTAAAAATCTACATGAAAATGTTGCTTTATGATATGTATTGTTGTGTCCCGGCGGTCTTCTCCCTGCGAGCGGCTTCAGGGCGCGCGACTGCCGAGATAAGAGAGGTGGGTGATACTGCAAGATGTATAGTCGGCGAAAATAAAATTTTTATTCCAGGGTTATATGTCTCTCCCTGGCGCTGGAGATAGCGATTATCGTTGGTTCTGTGCTATTGTACGGATCGTCTCTGGACTGTTCCAAGTAAGCAGTGAAGTCTCTAATCGTAAACTGGCAAATGCTACAGGCGTCCGCTGTTCGCGATGACAGGAATTCTGCACCACACTCTTCGCATGGAGCGGATGGGCGAACGTTCCCTAAGTGTATGTAATGGCGCGATATGCTGCAGTATTCTATGCTAGTCCGCGGGCTTTTATTCAAGTAACAACTGCGGCAGATAGATATATTTCTTCCTTCGTGGAGATAATATCTAGTTATACAACAACAGGCCGTGTTAAGCCAATCTTGGTAAGGAACAATGACTCCGACCTGTCTCCTAGGCTCTCGGCTGAATCTTCGTGGAGGACACATGTAAGGGCAAATGTGCTCTCGCGGAAGTATAAGAATTAATTATTATTTATTTGAAAATGAGGACGAGCGCGACCGTTATAGCTCAATGGCGGAAATGGTTATAGTAAGGGAGGTCAAGGATTAAGGGGCGGGTGGACGGACGCGAGGATCGAGAGAAGATATGAACAAAGGACTACGTCCGGTAGGGTTTGAAGGATACGGTGATATACTCGGATTCGGCAAAGAGACGCTTTCCCTGTTTCTTAAAGCAGGATGTCATAAACTAGCATGAATAGGTCCTTTGTCCTTGACGGAGAGATAAACGCGTAACACGTGTATAGCAGAGGTAACCTTCTAACTAGCTACACAATAGAACAATGGGCATTGCGTTTCTTCTTCCCGTCGGCGGGTGGTCGCCTTGAGAGGGTGACCTAAGTCGACCGTTTCTTTTGCTGACGCTGGTCACGAATATTCGTCGGGGAATTATAGTTTTCTAGACGATGTACGTATGTAACGTTTCGTAATAGGCAAATTGGCTTCGGTGTAACGTTTAACATTCAATCATGCAGCGTAGTCACGTATATACTTGTATGCGAATTATCCTTTACTACACAAGATAATGTGATCGCTTGAATGTGAAATTTAGATAATAAGTTCACGTACGCGCTAGTGACCGTAAATATCAGACATGTAACTTGAGTGCGCGGTGCAATCGTGTGCGTATAGGCGCGTAGAAGGATTAATGCGTTCGTCGCCCACGTGTATTAATTATTGACAATAAATCTTCACTTACCGTGGCTGGTCATCAGCTTCACGGAAACAGTAGGATTGCGGCGGCTTCCTTCCCTCCTTCCTTCCTTCTCTCTGCTTCTTGAATGTTCGCACGGCTCGTGCCGTAATTCTTAAGATTTATTTTAATGGTATTTTAGATTCGCTCGCAGGCGTGTTACACGTGCCTTTGATATACTTTTAGCGTCGCCGCAAGTGTAATTCAACTTGCAGGGACTGAGCAAAGCAAAGTCATGTGACTAGGAGTGCGATTGCAAATACAGTGATCGGTTAAGGCTTACACGAGTGTAATTCAACTCGTGGCGGCTAAGATCATTCAGCTTACAATGCAAGGATACGCGCACTCGGTTTCGCGGGATCGCGAATGGATGGGTATATTCAGAGCGAGCACTGACTTTAGCTTAATAACTCTAAGTTTATTATTATTTAAGATTTGAACAAGTTATATGTGTAATGATTACAATAGTTTTATCACTAATCGCACTTGTGGTTTATTACGAAATATAATTATATATACGAATAACTCGAAGTAGAATACAACATATGTTGCGAAATAGTAGTGAATCTCACTTGAAATGGAGACTGGAATTTGTCGATTCGAACGCGAGTTTACGAACCGGAGTCAGAAACACGTGTGCGTGACTCGGCTTCTCATGAAGCTCGGACTTCACACGTTCTCTGGCTTTGACTGTTGAATTCTGACTGACTCTTCTTACGGGTCCGCAAGTGAGTCTCGCTTCGCTTTCCCTTTCTCCACGCAGATTGTTAGTGGGGAAGGAGCTATATGCGAGGCGGGATTTAAGGGAATTAGCTAGGATAAGGTTAGGTATGGTAACTGGTATGTCGGTAAATGGTTCGTTGGTAACTAGCAAGCATGGTAACTTGTGTATGTAGGTAAGTTGTACGTTGGTCGGGGAATGGTATGTTACCGACGGTGAGGTAGGTAAATGAAGTAAGGTGTTGGTAATAGGTATAGTATACATATAGGTATAATGTATGTATGGATATAGTATGTGTATGAGTATAGTGTATGTATGGATATAGTATGTGTATGAGTATAGTGTATGTATGGATATAGTATGTGTATGAGTATAGGATGCGTGGAGAATTGGTTACAGTTAGTGAATACAATTCTTTGGTTATAGAAATACGTATATATATAATATTTGTAGTCATAGCATATGGTATAGGAAGCGTGCATAATGCACTTACATGATTAACGCGAAATCTTATAGTTATCGATTACAATCCTTATGGAGATACATGCGTAAATGTTAGTTAACGTCTAAGTAGAAGGGTATATTTACGTAAAGCGTGATACGCGGAGCGTCGCGGTGCTTAAGTTTATGTGTTACAGTAATATGAAGTGTAATATATAAATGAAAGGAATAAAATACTTAACGTTTAATCAAGGGTTTTTATTAGGGCATAACAGTATCGAATATAATTCTTTGATCCTCAATAATAACTCGAGTGTCTAGAAAATTTAAACCATTTTCACTACCAACTTCCATAGTAAATTGCAGATTTACAGATTTTTGGCACTCCTATGTCGCCAATAATTGCTGACATAGTAATGCAAGATTTAGAAGAGTCAGCAATTAATAAATTACTCATAAAACCATTATTCTATTACAGATATGTCGATGACATTATCTTGGCTCTTCCATCTGATAGTATTGATGACACTTTAAATATATTTAATTCTTTACATAACAGACTGCAATTTACTATGGAAATTGGTAGTGAAAATGGTTTAAATTTTCTAGACACACGAGTTATTATTGAGGATCAAAGAATTATATTCGATACATATCATAAAGCAACATTTTCTGGTAGATTTTTAAATTTTCATTCTAATCACC
>NW_017295733.1:11150-12482 GCF_001594075.2 Trachymyrmex cornetzi | reverse complement strand
TAACCATACATATTGTTTCTTCATATTGATGGTCCCTTTCGAATTAACGACTGAAGGCATTGACGTGTTAACAACAAATTTAATTTCGGTCGTTTTTGCTTATAATTGTTTCAAAAAATTTTATTGTAATTTGTGAAAGGGACCATCAATATGAAGAAACAATATGTATGGTTACAACAAATGGAACTTTCGATATTTGAATTTCTCAAGATCTGACGAATATTCATTTTTATGGAATACTACAGTGTGATCCGGATATATTAACATGCGATCAAATTCTTTGTTTTCTTCGACTCAACGAATTATTCTTGTATTAAAACATTGAGACTGACCCGATCGAGATTGAAACGTATGATATAATATATATTTTTACATTTTCTTTATTACTCTGTTTTTACTTGTTGCGACTAATTATATGCTTAACTTGCGTTGATATGTTTATATTCTTATTACCATTACCAACGTTATATTTTAATTTTTGGCTCGTAGCCCTCTAATGTGACAGTAATTTATAAAATTTAATATTTTGAAGTCCTTAATTGATATATTAAACATAAAAAAACGATTTTTCAGAGAAATAGTTGGATTTTTAGATGAGATCGAAGGACCTAAAGAAGTAGGAAAAGGTCAACGTTATAATCTGTTAAAATTTTTACTAGGTAAGTAATAACAGCAAACACCGGGTTCAAATCGTTGCCTGGAATAATGAAATAGACAGAATTAAATGTCATATTAAACCGTATAGTGTAATTATTCACTTTTTAATTAAATTTTAATCTTCAAATTAAATTTCCTTTATTCTTTTATAATTAAATCTCTTATATATAACTATTTATAACAAAATTAATTGTAATAATATTGAATTATTATGTTAATTAAACATTATTAAAGTGTAATATTAAAGTAAACAAAAAAAAATATAAAATATAGATAAAATGTTTTATTAAATATAAAATGTCTTATTAAATTTAAATAATCTAATTTACTCTTACGTTTATAGATCATACACATAGATGGTGCAAAAGCAAAAAAACCCAAAATTACTGAATTCAATAATGGTACCTTGGCGTATGAACTAATAATACGCCCTAATACAATTGTGAATAATGTTTGTGCATATCATGTAAAACAACACAAAATAAATCCACCTCCCCTAATTGATTTACCAAACATTTCTAATTACTTAAATTCATATATCAGTAAGTAATATAATGTTCATGAAAGTTTCCTTTAATTGCTCTTTTCCTTTCAAAGATAAATTAAATTTTACTTATCTTCATAAACATCTAATAGACACTCTCTCTCTCTCTCTCTCTCTCTCTCTCTCTCTCT
>NW_017295733.1:9513-10523 GCF_001594075.2 Trachymyrmex cornetzi | reverse complement strand
AGGTCAACAAATACAGATTAAGGGAATTATTAAAATAACAAGTTAGTTATACATTAATAAATCCTTAAATATGTTCAAAAGAACTTTGAAATTTTTCATACCTTTTAAAATCTTTAAATAAGTTACATTGTAATACAAATATTAGTTATCTTTAAATTAACAAAACATTTATTTGTTCTATAATTAATTGATGAATCGTAATGTACCTTTGTATAAGTTATTTTAAATTAAATAATATAAATCCCTTAATATAAGTATCATATGTATAAATTTATCATTCCTTTTCAAACTCATTTTAAATTGTAGATAATTATTCACTTCTCTTAATGGTAAATTTATTTGTGACAGATGATATTTACTACATAAATGTAGAAAACATGTCTGACATTAAACTGTTATCAGACAAAAAAATGAACTTTTCTGATTGTTTAAATGGAACGACGCCCATTAAAAACAAAATGACTTCAAATAATGAAATACCAAATAAAATTTCTCGCATATAATTTCACGATTAATGTCAATTATCTTTGTGTTCGCATAATGTAAGTATTATGTTATAAAATAACATATTTTTTCATTTATATAAAATATAATTAATATGATATACAAAAACTATTAGTTAATTAATCAACTTTTAATCAATTTTCATATTTGTATCTTCCAGATCATGAAAAACTCCTGTTAGTATATTCAATAATAACCTTCAGTTTTTTAATTAAAATAACGAATTTTCGCAGTTCAATTATTAACTTAATTAAAATGGTTATAATCTTATTTCATATTTATTTTGTATTTTTTCTATTCTTCTAAAAGAATGTGAAAATAAAAAATATTTCTGCAGTTCATAGTCTTTTCTTTCTGTCGATTCTTACAATATTATGATCAATATTCGGAAAAAGGGACTAAGTGCATTTTTTAAATTGCAAATAACTTTTTAAATATTGATTATAATAGAGAAATATTATAACACATAATTTCTCGAAAACATTATATAAATATATATTTAATAC
>NW_017295733.1:0-6748 GCF_001594075.2 Trachymyrmex cornetzi | reverse complement strand
TTTTTTTCATAATAAAGTAAATATATTTGATGTCGCTGCGCTAGTCTTAGCGTCGACACACTACCGTGTCTCTTGATCCATGAAGGACATTGTTCATAAATTTGAAATGTTTTACTTCTTTTGAAAAAGAGAATAATTACATCCAAATTAATTTATTTTTTCTGTTACGGATTGATGCAATTTTAAAACTCCCTCACAGCCATGTATGTCCGCGTAACCATAGGAACGCGGATTGGGAGCTAACGTGCAGTACTCTCGTCGCGACGACTGGCAATCGAGGCGGCGCTGAGTTTTGATACCCCTCTTTACAATGTACGCATGCGCGTGTGCCTTTCTTCTTGATCGGTGATTATTATTCAGGTAGCTACCAAGTGGAATGGTCGATCGAGTGTGCTTGTGTGAAAGTTTGTGTGACACATTGCTGGGAAAGCTACTCTCGACGAGGAGACGTCCCTCGAGAAGAACCCCTATAGTTTGCGATCGAGGAGGCTAGATACATCCACGGGTCTTTGGTTCGAGCCGATCTGGCACAGGTGTCAATCGGCGCCCGTGGAATCTCGATTTGCATCGCAGGTTCCGCCATTGTTGCGGACCGCATTTGTACGTAAGTGTCGACGTACATTCGGTGCCGGCTGCGGGACATACCAACTTTACGTTGCGTATTATATATTGGGATTGAGAATTCTCATTACTTGTAAGATTGAACGAAAGTGTGAATGTGCTTTTCTTTATTTTAAGGGTGACTTACTCAAGTCATGGAAAGTTGCAAAATTATTTCTTCCCACGGAAAGTTGCTTATATAGTTTCGAAGGACGAGACACAGCTTGGACGCTGTTGTCCGTAACGTCAGTGGATGACCTGCTACTAGGAGATAACGAGATAACGCAGAAGTCTACGGTGGATTCCTGCTGATCACCTGTGCAATCCACCAATCGACGAGCGACAGAAGCGACCGCAGCCATTATTACTTCAACGAGGTACTTCAGTAAAAACATCGCAGTTGATGGATCGAGAGGACACATTCGACGCAAAATCGTCGGACAACACCGATATGTAGCAGCCATCTCGTCCACAACACCAAGTCATCCGAAGCTAAGAGAAGGATCGACTCTGGAGATTTCTCGCGTTAAGCAAAACGCCAATGATAACCAGATAATTGCAATTTTATTAATATGTGATGAATGATTCGCTTGAGAGCATCGTAATATTTTAACCAGTCGTTTTCCTTTCTTCTTCTTGCTATTGGGATGATCAAAGTCAATCAGTTAATTTAGTGTTCGAAATCCTATTATATTTAAGAGACTCAAGTTTATTGTTTAAGTTCTATCATATATATTGTAAAGTCACGCTTCATACGTATGCTTGAAACCTATGAGTCAGTTCGACGAAACGAGGCATATCGAGATTGATCTATCAATCTCTATCGTTTTCTATTACGCCTTAAGTGAATATCAACTAAACGGATTAAAACCTTGACAACAAACTACAAAATGTTCTTATTATGTTAAAAGTCCTATGAGTTCAATGTTATGCCTTTTATTTGCCTTGTCAAATGTATATTTTTTATTCAATTAACTTAGAGATACGAAATTGACAAATTCAATATCATTACATAACTTCATAGTGGAATTCTTCGATCTGACTCTACTTAGTGTTTATCAATCAATTCATCTTATTAATTCATTTACTGATTATAAGAAACCAAAGCGTGTTTTATATTTTGTATGTTATGCATGAATGATTTGTGTGATATACTATTTGTTTGCCTTACAAACACAGTGTGTTCAAGACGAGTGTGTGTCTAATCCCTCCCTTTCGGTCGGTGTACAATATTGGGTAAACGCTATCGAACATTTTCATTCGAAAATTTATTCGAAACTTTATTTTCTATACTTTCCTCAATAAGGAGGAGGGTACTAAGAAAAATCTAGAAAGAACTCCTATTTCCTTTTATTAGTGGATTTCGGAATATATTATATCATTCACTAAAGTCCACTTAGAGGAGACCGGGTCTCGTTGGCATAGTTTTCAAAGATTTAGGTATTATACGTCCTTTAAATGACTGATTGTTATGATTAAATTATGCTAATATGATAAAAAGAACCTTTTTCTACATTTTCATGCTAGGAATGGTCCTGTATAGTGTATAGTTTCTTTGTAGTAAGTGAAATACGAACACGCTGCATTGCAGCCAGCTTGCCCCGTAGTGGGGTAAATTGGCACATGTCACAGGTTAAGTTGCCCATATATGTATACAAACAGTCAATACTAAATGTCTTTGTTACTCATTGAGGTTAACTGCCAAAGAAGACAGTATAATATTTATATTTGATTTATGTTGTTAAATAGAAAGCACTCAAAAATATGAAACATGCTCAGACATCAAGACAATTCAATGTATAGAAAAAATAAACTACAAATCTAACCGTGAAAATAAGTAGGTTATATACAATGAATACATTGTAATCATCGTAACAACAACTACATTACTATATTTATTTTCTCATAAGAAATATATACAAAGTATTTACCATTTTCTGCTTTTATCACATGCATCTTTATACACGATAGTACATATCACGACACGTCTTACGCGCGAACGTTAACAGCACATCAGGCTAACCTATGCTGACCTTGCGACCGATAGCAATTTTCCGCAGTCCTGCAAATAATACAAAAAGGGCTAAATTAATTACAGAAAGACACGGAAAACGTGTCACCGAACAGAATCATTACACTAGCAGCAAGGAAGCTTATTCCTGATAACCAGCAGGAAACACCGATCAAATACTTGGACGAGACCACTATTCCAGGGATATCTCCAGAGGAAGCCAACAACCCGCCACCGACATAGCGGAAGAGCGGAAATAAAAATTCAAATTATTATTTGTTATTCGTTTTCAAAGATGTTTATATGAGATTATTATTTTATTGTATTAAAAAGTTATTATTTTATTGTATTAAAAATCACGTCATACGCAAGATGCGATAGTAAAAAAGGAAACGTCGGTGAATTATTATTTCTTTATGTTGTTTTATGTTTTATTAATTAATAGACCAGCAGGTCAGCTAATACAATTATTTTGATAAACTGTCAATTGCTACAATTAGCATTAATCATATCTCAATTATTTGAATAAAGTTTTATACGTTATGTAATTATTTGATACACATCAACCTACCTAAATATCCTGCGAAGTATAGCAGCCAATAGGCAAACCAATTTAATCCAGTGCAATAACCTGAAAATAAATAAAGAAAATTAAAGATAAAACATGTTGCCATAAAGATTACAAATATACTTACCAATACTTACCTAGCCACAGATACTGAGATTGAGATGGGGACCCTGAAACATAAAATATAGTTAACTAAAGCCGAAGAGCGAACACTGACCATAAAGGTTTGTTAATCACTTAATTTTAATTATTTTGACACAACGGCATGTTAGTCGAATTATTTTACTCATTGTTTAATTATTTTGATAATCCCGAGCTAATTGGAACACTTCTACTTGAGTAGAAAGAAAACGCATGATTATTGCGTAAGCTAGAAAAGGACAAAACGTCAAAAAGACATAGAGGCAAAAACTCGATTAAAAAACCAGTTAATTAATTATTCAGTACCAATGTACAATTATTCAGAGTTCGAAAGAATTATTCAGAGTTCAATTTAATTATTTAAAACATTTCCACAAAAGAGTTCCAATTAACTCGACGTAGCAATAAAATGCACTCAACATACCTTAAGGGACCGAAGGTCTGATATGCGAAGTTATTCCTATTAAAATATCAATAAACAGGCTATACTGCAATTATTCTGGACAAAACCAGACGCAGACGAATTAATTATTAACTTTTGAAATTATTTGAAAGCACTTAGGCATTATGCACAAGGCCTACTAATTATTTAAGGTGCATACATACTCGCATATTAGAAATTTGATAATTATTTAATTAATCGGAATTATTTCGGCAAGAATGGTTATTATTTAACGAAAATGTAATTATTTAGAATTCTTTAGAGTCAATGCGAATTATTTCACGCAAATTTAACAATTTTACCAGTATCCGAATTATTTGATTGGTTGCCGAAATCATCCGACATAAATATCTAATTATTCGCATAAATAAAACATGATAAGCGAAAGTCCATAATTATTCCTCGTAAAGGAGGTCACTTTATAATTATTTATAACATTTAAAACACTGTAAGGCCTGTATGAATGAATTACCGAGAAAGGACCAGATTCGGGACAACCGATCGTACCGCGGAAAAAGGTACGCACCCTTTCTTCTTGGCCATCTTGGCCGGCAAGACAGCCATCTTGACAGTCAGTCGATACCAGCTAACCGAACGTGTCGGACGTGCGACACGAGGTGCGACTCAAAGTGTTACGCAACCGCGAATACCGTTAAAAAACCGCTAAATAACGGAACGGGATAGCGTGTTGACGTGTCTAGTAAATCGCGAGCGCGAATAAACGCGAAAATTCCGCGAATTAAAGTGTGATTCCGAGAAATACGGAAATCTCGGGTAAACGGCTGAAAAGTGCCGAAAACCGATTAAATTCGATAACGTGAAGTTATCCGTTAACGCCACGCGTCGTTACAACGCGAGTAAACCGGGAAATTACCCGTAAAAGCCGCGAGAAGCATCAATTGCGAGTGCGGTATCCGAGAACAAAGGCAACGGCCATCTTGGATTTCGTGACGCATCGACATGTGCGACACGACGCGACATAGAGATCGCGAATTCATGTAATAGAAAGAGACAGAGTGTCGAAACGCGTGTGAATGTACTTTAGAGTGAATGAAAGGCCACAAATAATTATTTATAACTATTTGTTAACGTTTGTTTCATTTAAATAAATATTTATTGTAACGTTAACCTGCCTTTCGACTTTATTGTGCGACATACATCTTCCACGCAATTTGATTCCTACGCATCATTGAGACGCGACGAGGGTTCGACACGATCCAGATAAGCAACCGGCCATTCACCATTGAGCGAGACAGGAAGGAAGCCATTAGCAGCCCTTCAGCGCATATAGGCCGTACCAACGGGACACGAGGCAGCCCGGACCACCTTCTTCGTAGCTGAGGTTAAACGAAGTGGCGACCAAAAGTAAGATTTATCACAAATTAATTAAAATATACGGATTTAATTAGTAAATGGCATTTGTTCCAGTCACAACCTTGCGTCAAACGCCTTAAATATAAGTCAACATACCCCATTTCTACATACATTTTATTTTAATGATTTTGTTATAACAAATTATTGTTATTATTCAAAATAACATGTCATATAGTAACGAAAACTTTTCGTTTAACTGATAATATGTCATTTAGATTTATTTTCTCAAACTGAGAAACATCAATACGAAATATTGAAAAATTCGGAAATCTACTTGATTCCCTGTGAATTAGATTTTTCTCTTTTTTGATTATAATACTTATTTGATTTAAATGAAACTTAAGGAAAAGTATTTATGTTATAAAAGAGATATTTTGCAGTAACTCTTCCATTCTTTTTTTCGCCACAAATACATAAATGGAACGCAATGCCAACTTACCTCTTGTGCCAACGAGACCAGGGATGCTTTCCAGCAAGGACACGCAATCAGACACAGTGTAACACAGTGAATCGTTTCATCCTTGTTTAACGTAAGCAAACAACAAGGACGTATGATTCACTGTGTCTGACTGTGTCCCTTGTTGGAAAGCACCCCCGGTCTCCCCTAATGGTTTTGATTTTGATCATCATTTGTGAAAACACAGGAATTAAATTAGATCACCAATGGTGATCTGTTATTTATCACGAATAACATCTATTACCTAAAAATTATTCAAGACTAATATTTTGCAATTTTTAGTAATTAATATCTTGTTAACTATTGCGAAAATTGCCAAATAGTAGAGGACTTTTCGACTCAGGCTACGTTCCAATACGTCCTTCGAGGAAAATTTTACTATAATATATGTTACGTGTACTATATATTCTGAGTAAAATTTTCCTCGGAGAGGACGTTTTGGAACGTCGCCTCAGTTTAGTCCACTCTATCTACACAAAAGTGATGATTGACAAAAAAGGTATTAGAAAAAGGTATTAGAATTAATTTTAATTTAAGTTAAAATTATTTATTTCAAATTACAATTAATTTCAATTTGAATTGGAATTAGTTATTATTTAGTTATTATTTGAATTAAAATTAATTTAAAATTATCTTAAAATTGACTTTAACTTGATATTGATTTTAACCTAAATTAAAATTAACTTTGATTGAAATTGTTTTTAATTTGAATTGAAATTCTCTTACTTATTGATGAATGACTCTTACTTATTTTAAAATTAACTTTGATTGAAATTAGTTTTAACTTGTGTTAATATTGATTTTGACTTTAATTAAGAGTTATTTTGACTTAAATTGAAATTGACTTCAATTTGGCTTCAAATTGGTTTTAATTAATATTTATATTGACTTAAATTGAAATTGATTTTGATTTCGATTAAAAGTACTTTTAATTTAAATCATATTATATTTTGGTTAAAATTAAAATTAATTTTAACTTGGATTAAAATTAATTTTAACTTATACTAAAATTAACTTTGACTTAAATTACAATTAACTTTATTATCTTGAATTGGAATTTTCGATTAATATTATTCTCGATTTAAAAAAAACTTTTATTAAAGTAAAATTATTTATGCACAAAATTAATATTAATTTTATTATATTAATATATTA
>NW_017295732.1:378-635 GCF_001594075.2 Trachymyrmex cornetzi | reverse complement strand
CTCTATCCAATGCATATAAAAAAAATTGTTTTTCTTAAAGTCGGGTGCCAGATTCACATAGGTGAATTGCGCGCGTTTATTTTCACACCTATTATTTCCCCTTTTTCTTTTCTTTTTTTTTCTTATACATACGTTTATACGTTCATACATACACACATATATGATTCGTGACCCGACGCATAAGAGGAGCGTCCGCAGATGTTTACATAAACTAAGTGTGAGAGCGCGTCGAGGTTTAGAATGGATGGATGGATGGA
>NW_017295732.1:0-363 GCF_001594075.2 Trachymyrmex cornetzi | reverse complement strand
ATATATGGGGCATTCTTTCTCAAATCAGCCACCCGCCTGCGCATTTTATTTTTAAAGATAAAATTTTTTTCGAAGCGTCAAAATTTCCGCCTAAACCTCAATTTTTTGATGCCGTATAATGTTTTTTATTTCCTTCTTATGGGTGTGACCATACGTTAAAAATAATGCTCAGACTTACCAAAATACTTGAAAAATGCAAAAATAATGTTTAGAGAGCTTTTTTTTTAATGATTTAATTAGGATAAAAGATACTCGCGACCTAGATATGTCTTTTAAAAGTTCATGACATCAGCTAAGACAACGTACACCCTCGACTTTAGCTTTACCCGATGTTATTGTCGCGGCTTATTCGTCGCCGGTTGC
>NW_017295731.1:46649-47043 GCF_001594075.2 Trachymyrmex cornetzi | reverse complement strand
CTTTTTTAATTATTTATTTATAATAAAAATTATTTATTTATAAAAAAGAAAAAAATTGTTTTATTGTAGTTCTAAAGTACTCTTAATGCCATTAAATTTTTATTCTGCAAATTTTTTTCTATCTCTTACAATTTTGACAATATTATGAAAAGTACCGAACTGAAAGACAAAAAACCGATTTTTTTCAAGGAAAGATTTCATCCCCTTAACGTGCGACTTAGCACGTATTAAAAAATACGTGTCTCCTATTGTTGTCCATAGAACCTACTAAAAGCTCTTTTAAATCCGAGAGATTCACTTGGTTGTATTCCTTTGTCAGTTTAGTCCATTCTGCTCCTGTGCGAATGCTTTATCATTACTTATCAAACACCCTGTGTGTGTGTGTGTGTGTGTG
>NW_017295731.1:45543-46634 GCF_001594075.2 Trachymyrmex cornetzi | reverse complement strand
GTGTGTGTGTGTGTGTGTGTGTGTGTGTGTGTGTGTGTGTAATAATAATATAATAAATATAAGATTCATGAAATCATTATTATAATGTCCTCATTAAATTTATCTGATTGGAAGGCAAGGATTGTACGAAAATGAAACATTTATTTTTAAAATTCACAACAATTACTATCCTGCTTGCATAAATAAAAAAATAACACAATATTGTATATACATATTACTTACTAATATAAACTATACATTTTCAACGATTGAAGACGAATATGCAACACACAAAAAGAAACATTATCACTCTATTGTTGCTGTCATATTGCCATAAAAATACTAATGACGCACCGACAAATCATCAGTTGTCGTCATGTTGCCGTCATATTGCTAGTAACATACCATATTAATATTTCTGATTGCTTGTTTTCAAAATTCTATCAACTAAATATTCATATAAACATTCATGTTGCTTAATACGATAAGATACTTGATGACGGCAAACAAACAACAACTATTCAACACTCATGCAGTGCATTAGTTTTCTCGATATGATTAATCACGTTTGGTTATCTCTGGGAACTGTTTGAAAGTAATCTGTTATAGTTACAGCTCTTTATTTTTCATAAAGAAACTATTTACTGTTACCGATCCTAAAAAGTAACGAGTTACAGTTATAAGGTGCATTCTGTTTCACGCATGATGTGAATAATATCATTTATAAACATCATTTATTGTTTAACATTCACTCAAAAAAAAATATTTTGCCGATAAGCGGGGAATTACTCTTAGCATTTCCTCTAAGCAAAAAATCTTAAATGAATCAGGCGCGTGTATTTATAACACGTATTCATCTATAAAAATGAGGACACATGAGCTACGATCAAAAATAAATTCCTCTATAGAAAATTCTATTATAATAACTCGAATAGCCTTTTAAAATAAAAGAATATGCAAGATACTTCTTGTATACATCCTCTTACTTCAAAAGGCTATTCAAATTATTATAATAGAATTTTGTATAGAGGAACTTATTTTTGATCGTAGCTCATGTTTCCTCAAGACGTGCTATCCTAGCTACACATTATTGTATATATATATATATATAT
>NW_017295731.1:44173-44877 GCF_001594075.2 Trachymyrmex cornetzi | reverse complement strand
CATTTTGAATTTTCGAAAAGACCACGGTTCATTTAAAAGCTCTTTTCAAGACGAACATTTTCCGGGGTCAAACATTGAAATCCGTCCATATCAATTTTGGACAGAGGCTCGATCGATTTGGCAAAGAATGCCCCATATATATATCAAGAAGATTCCTATATTGAAAGGAATATTATTCTCTATAAACGTGAGTATTTTTTGGATTACGTAAAAACGACTTCCTCTAATAAGCATATGACAATCAAGTATATAACATACAGAAAAATATCATTCTATTGCCAAGAAAAGCAATTATTCATTTTATTTTTCTTCTTTTAAGTAACGGTTACTTTCAATAAAGAATATTTTCTTGCTAGTAGTTTTAAAATGTGTTCATCCCAAGTTTTAGAAATACTCAATATCATATACTCAAAATAAAAATTTATTCTCTTTTGAAGTATATTATAAAATTTCATCGAAGAAAAGTCAGATTTGATTAATTTTTTTGAATATTTAATAATATATTGATGTAAGAAAATTTATTTGATCAGAAAAATTTGGTATATTTCTTTCAGTTCTATACAACAGATTTAGGAAAAGCGAAACATAGTTTAGAAACAAGAAATTTTTTCATTTCTCGCTCTTCCAATTGAAAGAAATCTTATTTGCCCCCTGTGGCAGATCGTTCACCGTTGAAACGTCGATGTTCTAGAGTTGCGTTCTTT
>NW_017295731.1:40437-44076 GCF_001594075.2 Trachymyrmex cornetzi | reverse complement strand
GAAACTGTCATCATGAAATTAAGAATAGTTACAGTAGGAGGTATACCGTTGGCAATGACTCGATCACAAGCGTGCGATTAGCTCAGCGTAAATGTATTAGGTTTGCCGTTCTAGGGATCGTAGGTTCAAATCTTACCGGCGCCGGCGATGCGACACGTTTTTCAATAATTAATTGTAGTTAATAAGACGGAATGTAAGTATGCGAAACAGTAAAAATATAAATTAAACTGGAAAAATAAAAAGCAATAATAACAAAAGAATTATTTTTTTCATTAAGATATAACCATAATTTTCTTATTACAAGTAAATATGATATTTAATTCAAGCAAAGAGATTCTTCTATTATTAAGAGGATTGCAATCTTAAAGCCAACCTGTCATGGGTAAACGAAATTCCTCTACTTTGGAGAGTATCCTCTCGAGATTATATATAAATGGAAAATCCTCTGACATTTAATACGGAACCGCTAAACGGCAGAATATTTTTTTTGAGTATTCGGTAACAAGGGTAAATGATGCATCATGCACGTCATGTGTGAAACGAAATGCACCAATAGTTTCTCAAAATGTAACTTTTTAATTATTTTTCAGTTATTTTTCTGTTATCGTTATAAAATATCAAAGATAATATTTTGATACTATTAAGATTAACAAAGAAAAAAATTGATTTACGTTACAGAAGCTATATACAAGCTCTTACACGAGTTTTAAAATGATTTTTAATTTCCTTTCTGATAAAGTTTTCTATAATAATTTATTTCTGAGTTTATACAAGATCAATTATTCGTTTTGTAACATTTTCTTTAAAATGGCACAACTTTATAAAAAAAAATTAGTAAAAAAATGTTTAAAATCTGAATTTGTCAAGAAATTAATGCGCTTAAAAATTCATACATTTTTGTGCCATGTAGCCGATTCGTTTAAACAATGCAATAATTTAAACATAAATTTTTTTCTCTTATTTTCCAATGTTTGCCTTTAATGTACGCCATTTTATAGTCTACTTTGTGAAACTCAAATTTGATTTTCAAGGCTATCAACGAGAATGTCCGAATTTTAATTTGAGCTTTGATTTATCTCGATAGGATGATTTTTCATTGAGTTATCGCTATTTAAAGATATTACAACTTTGTGCTGAAATTTAGTGGACGGTTTTTTATCGGTAAAAATAATGTTCTTCTTTTCATTATTAAATGAGTAAAATAATTAAAACACGTTAGATTATAATTTATAAGTTGCATTTTTATGTACATAACAAACATTTTCAATTAATTAATAGTCTAAAACTTTTAGTCAGTAATGTAGATGAAATCGATAATGATATCAAATTATACCACCTCTTACAATCTATACTATAAGAGGTGATGTTAATATAAACAGCGGTTTGTCATTAAAAAGCTCAGTTATTTTTCATCTGCAACATAAATTGCACTACAATAATTGAGAATATCAACAGGTATAATTGGTCATGTATATAAAAGTTAAATATACAAAATAAAGGTTGGGAAGCTATTAGTATAAAAAAGTTAAAAGTTATATGATAAGCTTCAAAAGTTTATAACTTTTAGATAACTAAATTAATTTTAAATTAGTTAATTTTTAACTTCAACTTGTTATGTGTTGTGTTGTGTGTTGTGTGTGTTGTGTTTTGTGTGTTGTAGAATACATTAATTTTACCCTATTAACTTCTTCAAAGTTAGTCTTTTTTTGTTTTTGAAGCTTGGAAATTCTGTTATAAAATAATTAAACAATTTAAAAAATCCAATGATGCGTAATGAGCGTAATGGCTTGATTGTGTACGGTTACTTGCACTTCTTTCGAGTTTAAAAAGAAGATGAAAGAAGATATTTTATTAAAAAGAACTGTTTCTGTGTGTTAATCAAAATTTTATTTAAATAACGCATGCAATATAGATTATTTTATAATAATCACTAACATCTACTTAATTATTACTATTTCAGTCTAAATTTCAGTACGAAATTTTTCTTTGTAATTTTTTAAAATTATTATTCGGTTTTCATAATAAAAGAAAAAATGCATATTTCCATATAAAAAAATAAGATAACTTCAGTATGTACGCCGCAGCAAAAAAAACTTACTTTAAATAGAGGAAAGTCGCCGATACCGACGTAGGTCTTCTAAAGCGACACTTCTTTATTTCTCAGAAACTGTAGGGGAGACCGGAGTCAGTAAACTAAATAGAATACTCAAGGCTACGTTACAAACAAATCGCGCGAGGCACGCGTAAACGTGTCTGAGCACCCAGCAGCGACTACCGCTGTCTGATGTGATATCTCGACGCGTCTGTCGTAAAAGTTATGCTACAATTTTTAAAAATAGTATTCGTAAGTAAATATTTTTATTTTTAAAGTTCTCTTGTTTTACAATCGTATATAATTGTCCGAGATATTTGATTTCCATTTAGATAGGCTGTGTTCCAAAATTGACTGCCAGTACTGAAAATCTATAGTGCATGTAACGTAAACTGTAGCATTTTCAGTGCTGGCAGTAAATTTGGAACACAGCCCTAGTAAGTGTAGTTCATACTTAATAAAGTCCAAGAATTTTTTTTTGTTTACTTATCTTTGTTATCGTATACTGCTAATATTAAAAAAAAAAAATGAACGGATGTAGGCTAACCATAACACGGGGCTATATGACTAATTTAGTGACGACTCTGATAGTACCTACTCTCAAACTTTTTGGAATATCTCACTCTAAAAGAATGAAAATACAGTCAGTTTTGAAAAAGAATGAAAATGTTTCATTTCTTAAAAAAGAATGACAATATTTTATTTCTTTAAAAAGATTTACCTCAGTGGTAAAGTTTAGTTCCCTTATGTCCAATCTCGATAAAACTAGGTTCATTCGACGTGTTTTTGCACAAAACGAACGAATTCAGCAAAAAGAAGTATTGTTCTGTCATTCAAATAAAAATTAATCGTTACAGTTTGTTAGGTTAGGAAATCTGTCATTCGCTACGCCGTGCTCTGGTCAAAACGTTGATAGAGAACGATAGAATATATATAAATAAGTATAAACATGTATATAAATATTCATAAATATGTATAATCATGTATGAAATATGTCCATATATATTCATACATCACCCTTTCTTTCGTAAAATTACTTTTTAGTGTATTAGAAATAACAATAGTAATGTGAAAACAAAAAATAATTAAAAGGATAATTTTTGCATTGTTCGTTTTAGAAAAAAACAAGTTTGGAAAAGTGTAAAAAAATTTGCTTATACACAATATTGCATAATTTTATTTATAATTATATTAGGTATACAACTTTACTTCCGCTGTTTTCCTATAGATGGCTTTAACGGTAAGTGGTGGTCGAAATAAATAGATCATAAACGTCATACAATAAACTTGGGCATTTGCCAACATAACCCCATAGAAACATTAGTCGATCTGTGTCTGCATCATAAAGTTATTCTCGATTGAAAATGTCAGTTTACGAGCCAAATTCTCGCCATTTGCGGGAGGTTTCAATTTTCTGCTTCAATATGAAGAAATCTGCGGCTGAGGCTCATCGAATGCTGTCAAATACTTATTGTGAGGCTGCTATTAGTGAAAAAACGTATCGTGAGTGGTTTCAACGCTTCAAGAATGGTAATTTTGACGTCAAA
>NW_017295731.1:38805-39802 GCF_001594075.2 Trachymyrmex cornetzi | reverse complement strand
TCCGGTCTTATGAAGAAGTAAAAAATTGGATCGATTCGTGGATCGCCTCAAAAGATGACCAGTTTTTTCGACGCGGGATTCGTACGTTGTCCGAAAGATAGGAGAAAGTAGTAACCAGCGATGGACAATACTGTGAATCATAAATGTATAACCAGTTTTATACAATAAAGCCTCGAATTTCGGGAAAAAAACGGCGGAAGCAAAGTTGTACACCTAATACATAAGTAATTATTTTACATTTCTTCAAACTTGATGTTTTCTAAAGCAAATAATATAAAAATTGTCCTTTTAATTATTTTGTATGTTTTCACATTACTCATTATTTCTGTTACACTAAAAAGTAATTTTACAAAAGAAAGAATGTATGAACGTGTATGGACATAGTTCATATATGATTATACATGTTTATAAATATTTACGTATGTTTATACATGTAAATATATATTCATGTATGAAAAGTTTTTTACCGGAAAATACGATAGGATTCATATCCGATTAATCGTGATGCTCGCGAAGTAAACGATAAAAAACTTATAGAAAACGACAAATAGCGAGAGACAAAAATTATTTATTTTCTTCTCATAAAGTTTTGAGTATTTTTTTCAGAATTTTTTCAGAATTTTTAAATACCGTATATTTTCATGGTGGTAAAAATGGAAAAATACAGTACTAAAAAATTCTTAGAGTTCTATGAGAAGAAAATAAATGATTGTTGTCTCTTGCAGTTTTTCTGTAAAGTTGATAGTATTTGAGTAAAAATGATTCAAAATCAATATTCGGCAATTTTTAGTAATTAATACTTGTTAACTATTGCAAAAATTGCAAAATGGTAGAGAACTTTTCGACTCAGTTTAATAACCACTCTATCTACATAAAAGCGGTTGGCAAAATTTATGGAAAACTCTGTATATATGTATATGTATCAGTGCTCGCAAGGATTTGCACATTTCGGGCCGATTCCGGCACGCGAGTCGCGACCCCTATCATTGGCTGCGTT
>NW_017295731.1:35646-38533 GCF_001594075.2 Trachymyrmex cornetzi | reverse complement strand
AATAATCTATTAACATAAAATTTTCTATTGTTAATTCATTCATTGTTCCTTAATGAAATACTCTTATATCTTAAATAGTTTCTAATACGTAGTTTTCTAATTATACAATTTTGATACCGTACATTTCGACAATAGCTTTCCACATCACCCGTGAGATACTATTGTAAGATGCGTTTTTTAAAATGTGGTTTCCCCAGCCTATTCCACAGAAACAAGAATCAAATCGAATGTGGCTTGGCAGGAAAGCAAAATTATATATCGTATTATACATAAAGAACAAAGGACTAAAGAAAATAGAAACAGTCAATTTAGGTATTGCAACTCACGAGCATGGCGCAACTTTGTCGCGCGTTCGCAGCTTATACTCTACAATCTCCGATAATTTTAGAAGAAACTGAAATTTCTTCCTCGTTCAACCGCTTCGGCACACAGTACAAAATTTTGAGACCGATAATTAGGCGCCAGACACGAGCGAGCGTGCCACTCTTACTCAAAATTTCTCAGATTATTTTCCACGAGACATTATACTAAACTGCGAACGTCGATGGCCCTTTCAACCGGCAGCTCGAAAATGGCAAAGGGGGTGGTTCGTGATCGAATATAGAGGATCGTTTAGAGGAGCGAACGGGGCAATGATAATAAACGACACAGTGCTTAATAGGAAATAAAAAAAAAAACAAATATATTCTGTGAATCTGACAAATATTTTCGGTGAATCTCTTACTCGACAAAGTTGTGATAATAGCAGGCGATAGAAAGGCGGTATTTTCGCTTCGTACATTTTCCGGTACGCTTCCGATAACGTGTAACGATTACACTAATTCTCAGCGGCACGAGCTCACGCCACACAAGAATAATTCTAGCCGGATCGCTCAAATAATAGTTCGGCCCCGAGATAGCCACGGGGTGATCCCGATTGATCACGGCTCGATTGGACACCACCAATCACAGCGACCGGTGCTTAGGAGCTTTGTAGTCTCAAGCGCTGTGAGTGGCTCGTGTCCAATTGAGCCGTGTCCAACTGGGTGCCACGATAGAAAACGGTTACGGCGTTACCCCAAACACAGCGTGACCTCGTGCTCGTTCGGACTTCGAATCATCGTACAAAAGTTAGAAAGAAATAACGAATACCCTGACGCTACGCCACATTCCGATACAAAAGGGACAACAATTTCGCGACAATTTTTAACGATAATGACTAGGCTGTGGCTTAAGCGGAAGTAATTATAACGACGCAGAAAGTAATTATAACGAATACGTCGTACTACGTAGTCGAGGGAGGTGGCGCGCTTAGACAACCTTAACGTGAGAAACCTGATGGAATTGCAACTTCACGTGCGCCTTGTAAACGATAGCCGATAACGATACCGATACGCGCCTCCCTGACAGGAAATTGGTAACCTTACAGTTTGATGACGTCCGTCTCACCCCGATAGTCCTCCTGGTTGCTCTTTGTGCGATAGGTTTTCCAGTCGTCCTGCTTCCTTTCACACGCTCTCGACTCGATAGTCACAGCACAAGTGCTGGGCGCTGATCCTCCCGGAGGTACGTAGTGATCGCTATTTCCCATGAGGGGTTCTAATCGCGCCTAATTGACGCGTAGCCTCGCGGCTCCGAGAATGATTTGTGTCGCCAGCGTATCCTGCACTCGGGCGCGGAATTTAATTGGGGACCGCAGGGTTTCTTTGGCTGCTTCGGAAACTCTCCCTGAGTTTCCGCATGCAGGAGACTCGTATCTCGGCGGCGGCGTCCCCGTAGTGGTCGATGCCTCCTTATCCGGCCGTGGTTCCAGACCCGCAGGGGAGGTCTCCTCAAACTCCGTTGTGGGGGTCTCTCGCCGACTTTTGGTCATCCCTGGCTGTTGCCCTCAGTCTTTGTGTCAGATGCGCCTGCAATTTGATACAATGAGCGACAGAAATTTCGAAATAAAGCGCAAATTGTTAGAGCGTGAAGCGATATCACCTGCGCGCCACCCTCTTGATAAGATGCTGCGCTCCGGTCAATCTTTCCTAGAGTCCCTATAATGAAAGTCAGGGCATGAGACCGGAAGAACGCCATTGCCAGGCCGCGGCCGGAAACAGTAAATAACACGCGCACCATTCAAAGTTTCGGTAATAGTGAAATGTAATAATCACAATATCCGTAATTGTTAATTAAATCATGTTGCATGTGTACAGATTAGTTTGTCGATTTTAACTCACCATTTTTGCCTGCTGAAAAACGGCTTCATCGTAAAAAGCCAATTTATAAACACAATATAACATACCTCACATAACACTGAATTTTTTGTCGGATTCCAATTTGGTTTGTCCAGTGCCGCAATTCTCCTGTCATCTTTAGGGAACATTGATGTCTTGATCTCTTGTGTTGATCTTGCATCACAAATAGCACACCGTGCCATGGTGACAGTCCGATTTCGCGTTCGCGTCTTTCTGTACTACTACATCATAACAGTTGCTCACACCAATTCACAGATTCACTACCACATCGAAATGGCCTATAAATGGCGGCGTCCAATCAGAGACAACCGCCCCTCATGTCCGGGCTAATATAAATTTTAAGCCAAATCTCAATAAACGACTTTTATATTTTGTGCACTAAGAATAACATATCGCACTTATTTTTTATAATCAAATTGTAATCTGTTTTACTTGTATGTATGTATGTTCATTTTGAACTCGCACCTTCAATAACATATGAGTTACTTTTCATGAGAATATATTAATTAAATTTAAATATATTTACACTTTATGTATGTTCACTTTGAACTGGCACCTTCAATAATATATCAGTTACTCATCGTAATATATATCACCTCTGTGAAGTTGACCCCACTTTTTTCAAAAATTGAAAAAACAAGTACAGTTCTGGTTGCCCCCCCAAGAGT
>NW_017295731.1:32827-35410 GCF_001594075.2 Trachymyrmex cornetzi | reverse complement strand
TTTTCGATCTCAGCTGTTTCATTATTAAGGATTATCGTTAGAACTCTTTGGGGGGCTGCCAGAATTCATTACAGGATGCCGAAAATCTAAAAAAAATTTTTTTTTTCAATAATTAATTTTTTTTGAAATTTTTTTTTTTGGAAATCCATTATTTTTTTGAGAGTTCTGTTTGTCCCCCAAAGAGTTCTAACGATTATCCTTAATAACTGATGCGCTAAAACCGATATCTAAAAAGTTCTAGGGCTTTGAAGTTACCTGCGTGGACTTAGAACAATTTCAAGAATTGAAACTTCAAATGCCCAGAACTTTTTAGATATCGATTTCAGCGCATCGGTTGTTAAGGATAATCGTTAGAATTCTTTGAGGGGCAAACAGAACTCTCAAAAAAATAATGGATTTCCAAAAAAAAAAATTTCGAAAAAAATTAATTGAAAAAAAAAACTTTTTTTTAGATTTTCGACATCCTGTAATGAATTCTGGCAGCCCCTCAAAGAGTTCTAACGATAATCTAACGTGATCAGCGTAATATTCGGACTGTGTTCGACTTGATTTGCGAATGTTCATATCGATCATTCATTTTACTTCTAATTAAAGAGAAACAAAAGAATATAGCTCAATTATTTTTACGTTACAATTTTTTGAACTTATAAGTTAGATTAAAACGAAAAATTTTCTACTTAAATTTTGAATAATTTAAGTAGCATTTATGGTTAATTTTTAAATAAAAACTTTTTTTATTCAATTAGATTGAAAAATTGCATTTCATATTCAGAATATTGAATTGAGCAGTATTCACGTTGCACAGAAATGGTTGATATTATTTTTAAATTTAACTGAATTGAAACAAGTGTACTTTCTATTTACAATCCTGGATTGAGTAGTATGCACAGAAAATGCTAATATTATTTTTAGATTGAAAGACATAAAGATATGCTGTATGCAATTCCTATAAATGAATAAAAATGCATTCAAGATTGAAAAGGATTCATTTTAACATTCATGAATCCGTATTTCTGAAAATCTGAATCCATTTTAATCCATTTCAATTCATTCTCGTTTGCTGGATAACTACTCACGGTAACCGCCTGATAGTTTAAGATTTACGGATGTAGCAACACAGCTGAAAATGGCTTGAAACGTTCAGTCGTTATACTTATGTGAAAGGTTAAACACATTATGTTTGAAAATATAATTGCATTAATTACCGCGCACTAATTATTGAAGCTTTCAATTGCCCGCTTTTAAATTAATTATTAGTTTAATATTTCGAGACCTCAATCTGTATTTTTCTTTATTTATTTTAATTAACTTTAACTTAACTCAGTTGACAGAAAAATAACCATGTACTTAACCTTCCATGAAATAAATATACATAGTATTTTTCTAGATTATCCGAGTATATAAGAATCATGGATGGCAAAGAAACATGTAGATCGTGGAACGATATCGATTCCAGTGAGGAAATCGTTATTTCTGGTATTGCTGGTAGATTTCCTTATTCAGATAACATGAATCAATTACGAGAAAATTTATTCAATAAAATTGACCTTGTAAGAGCAGATCATAACCGATGGGAAATAGGTGATTAATTCATACTTATAATTATTAGGGTGATTGTTATTTTAACAATTTTTTAAATTTAATCAAGACATCCCCTAAAATGGTTCAATATCTCAAAGAAATAATATAAGATTTTTCAGATTTTTTGAACAATTACCGTGCCACTAAGGCATGGTATAGGCGGAAAAACACCTTTGTGGACAAAATTCGGCCGACGCTCTAATTCTTAACTAATTTTAAAGTTTGTTTTTAATTTGTTCGAAATTGAATAAACCATAAGCCCATTTTATGTGTTTTGATTATGGTAACAAAGTAAAAATTGCCAATGAAGACAGCAAAAAAAAATTTAATTATATGATAACGAATATCGGATCGGCAATTTTTAATTGGAATCGTAATCAAAATTTAAGCAAAATGGGTTTTTAGCTCACTCAATATCAAGCAAATTAAAATAAAAACTTTAAAATTTGTTAAGAATTAGAGCGTCGGCCGAATTTTGTCCATAAAGGTGTTATTCCGTATATCCGTGCCTCAATGGCGTGGGTTAAAATTGTTCAAAAAATTTGAAAAAAATCTGATGTTATTTTTTGTGGATATTTAACGACTTTAGGGAATGTGCCGATTAAATTTCAAAAGTTCTTAAAATAATAATTACTCTAATGGTTATACATTATACTTTTACAATTACGCCTGTTTGGTTAAGATAGTATATGCCACTCCTACTGTACTATTTATTTGCCAACAAAAAAGTATATATCAAATTAAAGTTTCATACAAAATGATAATCAAAGAACATAAAATCCTTATGTAAATATATCTATTTTTAGATCATGCGGAATTTTCACGCCGTATGGGAATAGTTAATAATATAGAAAAATTCGATGCGGATTTTTTTGGATTATCTTTTGAGCAAGCACATACACTTGTACCTGATGTGAGATTGTTATTGGAACATTCTTATGAAGCAATTATCGATGCGGGGATCAATCCAAAGCAATTACAAGGAAAAAATACTGCCGTAAT
>NW_017295731.1:21726-32127 GCF_001594075.2 Trachymyrmex cornetzi | reverse complement strand
GGGAAGTTGTGTACTACTAAATTTTACTCCATGTATTACTAAATTTCACTCCGTAAAATCTATTCTCGGGCATTCTGAATCTGCGAGTAGTTTTAATCAAATTACTAAGGTAAAATAAATAGCGTTTTCGGTTTTGTCTATTATTATGAAATTTATATTTATTTGATATAGTTTGATAAATTAATAATTCTTATACATATATTGCTGCCTTTTTAGCAAAAGGGCATAACGGAATAAGTATGTAAAATCTGCCCCCGCATCCATCGAGCTCAAATTGGTGTCATTAGTTGGCACTTCTGAGGTAAAACTTCTCCAAATATTAGTCTCGAAATTGCATTTTTTGTGAAATTATGGAGGGGGAAGCGTAATAAAAAAAGTGATTTTCTTCGGAAATGACTGTATCGATTTTAATGAAAAAAAATATGTTTTAAACATCGTTTAGATGAGATGAAAAAAATTTCAAAAACATTTTTTCATCTTATCTAAACGATGTTTTCAACATATATTTTTTTCATTAAAATCGATACAGTTGTTTCCGAAAAAAACCACTTTTTTAATTCCGCTTTCCCCCTCCATAACTCCCCGAAAAATGCAATTTCGAGGCTAATATTTGGGGAAGTTTTACATCTCAGGAGTGCCAACTATAAATGACATCAATTTGAGCTCGATTGATGCGGGGGCAGATTTTACATGCTTATTTCGCTATGCCCTTTGATTTATTTTTCAACATAGACTTTTTTTAAAAAATTACTGACACTTATAAAACTGCCCATGTACATAACGTATGATTAATCGACATTTTACAAATTCAATCAAATTCACACTTCAGAACTATTATTATAACTATTAGGTAAAAATATCATTCGAAACTGGTTTTGTTCCACTAAATATTAATTATACAACGCCAAGGAAAGGTATAGATGTTTTGATAAATAATTGTGTTTGTGTAGGGGGGAAGTGGGATGAAAGTCGCTTCGCGTGGAAGTCATGCGCCCTTAAGCACTGGGAGAGGTGCGATGAAAGTCGTTTCGCGTAGAAGTCGTGCACTCCTAAGCAGGGTGAGAAGGATGATTGTTTACATTCTTTAAGAGATTAGTATATACAAATTTAATTTTCATAATATACCTCTTATGCCAATATTATTCTCTGCATATATATTATAGAACTTTAATTTACTATATCTCCTAAATCAATGTTGTCCCCCACTTAATTCTTGTAGAGAATCACTCAGGACATTCTCCCCTACAACATAAATATCTAAAGGACATCGAAATCAGTAAGGTATCACCTAAAATAAATATTTACCAAAGAAATGATTAAATCTAGTAAATCTATTATTTATATACGGAAATTGCAACAGCAAATGTTTTGTAACTAGATAAGCGGTCAAAACGTTTTTGGATGCCATAAATCTGCAATGGCAAATATGATTTCGTATTGCTTCGATCTGAAAGGACCATCTTATACTATCGATGCAACATGCAGTTCTAGCCTTCATGCTCTAGCCGTTGGTTATGAATGTATCATGTCAGGCAAATGCGAAGACGCAATAATTGGCACCACACAATTATGTCTTTATTCCATAATGAACCTGCACTTCGCTCGACTTGGTAGTAACTATAAATATTTATACATTATATTTTTATTAAAATTTAATAGCCTTGTAATACAATAGGCATGACATTTTAGAGAATCACACAAACCATTCCTCATTTACAAATATTATAATAAATTCAAAAAAATCATTTACAAAAAAACTACAATATATAATTTCAATAAAAACGTTTCTAATATATTCAATATATTTAAAAACTGAAAAATACCATATTAGAAGATACTATGAAAATGATCATTTTGATTTAAACATAATCCATTATACGCACGTTTAAATATGTTTACTATACTTCTTAGGTACTTTGTCACCCGACGGTTATTGCAGACCATTTGATATCGCTGCTAACGGTTATTCGCGTAGCGAAACAATTGAAGTAATATACCTTCAAAAAGCGAAAAATGCTAAGAGAATTTATGCCATATGTCCCCATGTAAAATTAAAGAGCGATGGTTACAAAGAAGAAGGAATAATGCATCCTTCATCTCGAATGCAACATATCTTACTAAAGGAATTTTATGAGGAGTGCAAAATACCAACATCATGTTTGGATTATTTCGAAGCACATGGTACCGGTACCGTAGCTGGTGATCCTTCAGAAATTAATGCTATCTATAATGTTTTTTGTAAAAATAGAGAAACTCCTTTAATGATCGGCTCCGTGAAATCTAATCTCGGGCATTCTGAACCTGCGAGTGGTTTTAATCAGATTGCTAAGGTAAAATAAATGGTGTTTTCGGTTTTGTCTATTATTGTAAAATTTATTTTTGTTTGATATAGTTTGATAAATTAGTAATTCTTATATATATTACTGCTTTTTTTTTCAAAATTTGATTTATTTTTCGTAATCTTCTTTCAAAAAGTCACTGACTTATCAAACTGCTCATGTACATAATGTACGATTAATCGACATTTTACAAATTCATTCAAATTCATACTTCAGAACTGTTATTGTAACTATTAGGTAATAATAGCATTCGAAACTGGTTCTGTTCCACCAAATATCAATTATACAACGCCAAGGAAAGATATAGATGCTTTGATAAATAACAGTGTTTGTGTAGTACAAAAACCATTGCCACTTAAAAACGGTTATATAGGTATTAATTCTTTCGGTTTTGGAGGATCTATTGCTCACACGTTATTAAAGTGGAATAATAAACTAAAAATAAATAATGGAGCACCAAACGATGACTTACCTAGGCTTGTCATATTATCTGGACGCACTGAAGAATCAGTGAAATTGTTTTTAAAAGACGTTAGTGTAGATTTTTCAAAAATATTTCGATACTACTTTGAACAATTACAGATACTGTATTCCAATTAAAAAATATTTATTATTACAGATTGCTAACCATCCAATAGATGTAGAATATGTTCGCTTATTACACGATATCCATGCAGATAATATAAACGGTCATCCATGGAGAGGGTACACTATATTGCAGAATACCTTACAACAAGATCCCATAAAGGAAATTCGAAATTGTGAGGGCGTCAAAAGACCTGTATGCTTTATATTTTCAGCCTTAGGTTCGCAATGGCCAGGAATGGGTACATACTCAATATTTCATATTTTATTAATAAATTACATACTTAAATAACAAAATGATATAATTTAAAAACTAAAATCTTATTAGGTCGAAACTTATTAAAGTTCCATGTCTTTGCTAAAGCGATAAAAAAATGCGATGATATTTTAAAGCCGTATGGTATAAGTGTCATAGACATTATGACAAAAATAGAAGAAAGCATATGCGAAAACAGGTTGAACATTTTTCTCGGAATCGTCGCTATTCAGGTAAAGAATTTATTATTTTATATATATAAGTATCAATAATATTATATTTGTAAGTAAAACACATACGCTTCTTATATAGGAAGAGGAAAAAGTACCGGGACACCTAAATAACTTCTGAACGGTTCGAGATAGAGGATTGAAGTTTATAGGGATGTAAATGGCACCATAAAACCTATCATTTAATACCAAAAACGCTCATTTTAACACCCCCGGGGAGCGGGGGGAAGGGAGGGGCGGAAAAATCTTAAATTGCAAAGATCTTAAATTGCGAAAAAAAATCGCAGAGACCTGGGACATTACGCATTGTTCTTGAAAGGCTCTTTCAAACGAGCCCTTACTCGATCTCACGTACAATTTAAGATTTTTCCGCCCCCCTTCTCCTCCGCGCCCCTCCTCCCCCGGGGGGTGTTAAAATGGGCGTTTTTTGTATTAAATGATAGATCTTATTATAACATTGCATCCCTATAAACTCCAATTCTCTATCTCGAACCGTTTAGAAGTTATTTAGATGTCCTTTTTCCTCACCCTAATGTTGTTATTCTCCATAAGAACTGAATCACATTTTATGGAGAATAAGTTTTTCATCACATTTTATTATTTCGTCCATAATTATACATATATAAAGTGTCCACCTATTTACATATATATATTTATTTATAGATTGGCTTAGTAGATTTCCTAACATCCTTAGGAATTACTCCCGATTACATAATTAGTCATTCTGCCGGTGAACTTGGTTGTGCATACGCAGATAAATGTCTCACTATTGAACAAACTATTTTATCAGCATACTTTATCAGTTTGGCATGTACCGAAGAAAAAATAATTCATAGCTCGATGGCAGTTGTCAATATCAATCATGAGTATGTTAGAAATATATGTCCAGCGGACATTGAAATAGTGTGCCACAATAGCGAGAATAGCAACGTCGTATGTGGACCAAAAGAATCCATAAAAGAATTTATGAAACAATTACAGGTAGAATTAAAAATAGCTCATATAAGTTAGTGGATTAAAAAAATACTTAGGTTTTCAAAACATTGAAAAATGAATTTCATGCCATAATCAGCTACAACTGCATGTGTTGCATTTTTTTATAATCAGGACAACAATATTTATGTGAAAAAGATCAACTGCAACATACCGTTTCACAGTTCTTACATTGCATCCGCGGAAAGTCAGCTTTTACTAAGTTTAAATAAAATAATACCATGCCCAAAAAAACGGAGTTCCAAGTGGATCAGCACGTCTATACCTCGCGCCAAATGGTTTACTTCAACATCAAAGTTATCATCGGCAGACTATCACACTAGAAGTATATTAAACACAGTTCTCTTTTCACAAACGACGGAACTAATTCCAAGTAACGCTGTGATCATCGAAATCGCACCAGACGATGTTCTACATTACGTTTTGACAGGCTCTTTATCTCTAAACGTGACAAATTTAGTATTAACACGACGAACCGAAAAAAATATTAATATAATTCTACAAGGAATTGGAAACCTTTACAATTGCGGTTTACAGCCACAAGTTGCCAATTTATACCCATCAGTTGAATTTCCAGTTAGTCGAGGAACTCCTATGATTTCCCCATCAATCAGGTAACCATATCTTATCATAACATATCATAGTAATCATAACTTAGATAATATCTATATAAGAAAAAATGTATATAATAGGTGTACAACTTTGCTTCCGCCGTTTTTTTCCGAAATTCGAGGCTTTATTGTAAAAAACTGGTTATACATTTATGATTCAAAGTATTGTTCATCGCTGGCTACTACTTTCTCCCATCTTTCGGGCAGCGTACGAATCCCGCGTCGAAAAAACTGATCATCTTTTGAGGCGATCCACGAATCGATCTAATTTTTTATTTCTTCATAAGACCGGAAGTGCTGGTCAGCCAGGCCGTGTGCCATTGATCGAAACAAGTGATAGTCAGAAAGAGCAACGTCTGGAGAATACGGCGGGTGGGGTAGAACTTCCCATTTCAACGTTTCTAAGTATGTCTTGACCACTTTCGCAACATGGGGTCGAGCATTGTCATGCTGCAAAATCACTTTATCGTGTCTCTTGTTGTATTGCGGCCATTTGTTTTTCAATGCTCGGCTCAAACGCATCAATTGCGTTCGATACCGATCGCTTGTGATTGTTTCAATCGGTTTTAACAGCTCATAATACACTACGCCGAGCTGGTCCCACCAAATACAGAGCATGACCTTGGAGCCGTGAATATTCGGTTTGGCCGTCGACGTGGAAGCATGGCCGGGAACTCCCCATGATTTCCTGCGCTTGGGGTTATCGTAATAAACCCATTTTTCGTCCCCAGTTACAATGCGATGCAGAAATCCCTTCCGTCTTTGCCTTTCAAGCAGCTGTTCGCAAGCAAACAAACGCCGTTCAACATCTCTCGACTTCAACTCGTACGGCACCCAATTTTCTTGCTTCTGAATCATTCCCATGGCTTTAAGGCGTTTTGAAATGGCTTGTTGAATCACTCCCAATGATCGTGTCAATTCTTCTTGATTTTGAGACGAGTCTTGATCAAGTAATGCCTCCAATTTTGCATCTTCGAAAACCTTCTTTCTTCCACCGCTATGCCGGTCTTCGACGTCAAAATCACCATTCTTGAAGCGTTGAAACCACTCACGACACGTTCTTTCACTAATAGCGGCCTCACCATAAGTATTTGACAGCATTCGATGAGGCTCAGCCGCAGATTTCTTCATATTGAAGCAGAAAATTAAAACCTCCCGCAAATGACGAGAATTTGGCTCGTAACCTGACATTTTCAATCGAGAATAACTTTATGATGCAGACACAGATCGACTAATGTTTCTATGGGGTTATGTTGGCAAATGCCCAAGTTTATTGTATGACGTTTATGATCTATTTATTTCGACCACCACTTACCGCTAAAGCCATCTATAGGGAAACGGCGGAAGCAAAGTTGTACACCTAATATATAGATATATAATATGTATGTATAAATATATGGAATATGTATTATTAATTACAAACATGCAATTAGATGCAATTATTGATCATATAATATAAAATAATATTTATTTATATTAAAATAGTTGGCCCAGTAATCGACACGTTAACCAAAACGCTTGACTTTGCAAATT
The DNA here is from genome assembly GCF_001594075.2 of Trachymyrmex cornetzi. Taxonomy (NCBI): domain Eukaryota; kingdom Metazoa; phylum Arthropoda; class Insecta; order Hymenoptera; family Formicidae; genus Trachymyrmex; species Trachymyrmex cornetzi. The sequence goes on along the minus strand of NW_017295731.1, from coordinate 25,580 downwards.
TATATTTTTCGGATTAAAAAGTGAGTGACTGTATTTTAGGTCATTTTAAATCAATTTTTTGTAACGAATAAAAACGTCACTCTGAAATTCTTATACGTGCTGCCATCGTTGAAAAAATTCTTTGTAAAAATTAGAAGGTTCAAACGTACGAGTTATCGCCATACCGCCATAACGGTTTGCCCAATAATCGTCATGGGTATGTCCCACTGTTTCGACTAAATTCAATAAAAACTCAGTGCGCTCACTCTTTTAAATCATCATAGCATTTTCAGAAGCATATAAATCATATTGTTAAATTCTTGTGCTCATTGTCGATTTAATTTCGATGTTATTTCGGTCGACAGCTATTATGTTCAAAACACGCTTATTCTCGGTACCGACGCACAGTGGATCGAAACATATGAAAGAGCGGACATTGTACTTTGGAGAGACAAAGTACATAAAAATAAAGCGAAATTCTTTCTATCGGCGCGCTCTCATTAGTGCAATTACAAACTTTAATATCTCGATTATCGTTACGAATATCGCTAAACGATAAAGGACTTTTATATTTATTTCAATCCCATCTACCTTTCTGTGGATAATTGGAAAAGTCTCGCTGGACAACCTGTTTACGTGTATATACGTACATATTATAATTATATATTTTATAATATTTTATAAAATGTATAATATATATTATTTATAATAAAAAATATATATTATATAATATAATCTGATAAATTACCAATTAATATAAAAACTAATAAGTTTTTACAAACTCCTTTAATTAAAATAATTAATAAAACCATAAAATATGTATTACAAGCAATAGGAGTCGACGTTGGTTATCAGTTAGCGCAATTTTTCTTAATACTAAATATATGAACCTTAACTTTGAACGTTTCCTCTCATGGTTTGAATCTTCATCAGCAATCTTTTACCTTAGCATAATTGTGGAGTATTGCATGACAAAATTATATCTCCAACGTTTTTCCTCTCAAATATTGAACCGTTTACTGTTGTGAGGTAAATCACATACTCACAAAGTTAGAAAGCTGAGTGGCAATGAGAACTCAAGCTCACACAGTTGACGCTTCTACACTGAACAATGAATCTCTCTTATTTAACATTTTGTAACTCGTTAATATGTTATAAATTATCGTCAAATTTTAAAAAGTAACTGCGAGAACAATATGTGTCTTGTCATTTCTCGACAATCGGTTAAAGTTAAATTAATCAATAAAAATATCAGCAAGCCTTACGATCGGCAGAAAACACTAAAATACGTCTTTAATCCTTTGGTCTACAACCACGAGTGAGACTCGTGGTAAGGAATTTGGTCCATAAACAATAAGCACGAGTCACACTCCTTACCACGAGTCTCACCAAATTCCTTACCACGAGTCTCACTCGTGGTTGTAGGCCAAAGGGTTAATATGTAAACTTGGCGATTACTGGTACCCTGACGATTTCTGAGTCAACTACCTTATATATATACAAGTTGTAATCTTAGAACATACATACTGGAAGGGTTATACCGTATGTAACCAATGTAATAAAAGTGTCTCCAATATCTATCTGTCCTTGTCTAAATGCTTGTTTGCTATGCGCTTGCGCAAGATGATATCGCGTAATTCGAACTTGAAAAAATATAGATTAGTTATCAAAATATTATTTGAAATTTGAAAACAATGGAAAAAAATCTTCCCAGCTATCAAATTTTCGTCATTGTTGATTATAACTATACACATAAAATACACACATATTTTATATATTTATATAATTTAAATTAATTCAATACATAATCTTAAAGCTTGGCTTAAAATTATCTACGAAGTGAAGCTATACTTACGCGTGACGAGATATTTTAGTTTGCTTCGTTGATATTTCAAGACATAAAACGCAATAATGTCCCATTTTTTAACAATTCTATATGCTTTCGTTTCACGAGCATTGAAATTTGAACATATTCATAATCGACGCATATGCATTACGGTGAAGCATTCAGACAAGAATAGATAGATATTAATACCATCGACAATCACTTATGGTCCTTTCAGTATGTATTATGTTCTAAGGTTGTATATATTATATGTATGCGCGGTACGTATAATTATTCACGTATAAACATGAATTATAACAAATCAGATGGGATCATTCTGCAAATTGGTTTATACCGAAAGAAGATCAAGGATTTATAGAATCGAGAGGAAGATACGTCAACATTTTACTTGACGATGAGGAATATAAATATATGAGCGATCATGTAATTGATGGGAAAAATTTGCTACCCGCGACAAGTTATTTGGGACTCGTTTGGAAAACTATTGGCATGTTAAAAGGGGTAATATACACAACGGTACCGATAGTTTTCCGAGATATAAAATTTATTCGTGCTACTCATTTGTCGAGAAATGATGCTGTGGAACTATATATTGCAATACAGACAGGTATTTACAGGATTAATTGTTTTAATTTAAGTGGATTTTCTCTGAAATTTCCATAGCAGTATTTGCAGGTTCATTGTATCTTAAATTATTGTTTAAACATTTATTATAATATAATTTTTTGCAAGGCAGTTGAAAAAAATATCTGGATCCGGTGGATTAGCGAATACCGATCACGGTTAATGTAGTATGATGATAAAAATGCAGTATAATCAAATATATACGAATATTACAGATGGAAAGTTTGAAATAACCGAAGGAGACAGCATTGTCGTAACGGGTACAGTATACGAGACATTGAATCCAGAACAAGAAATGGTTCCGACACATCTATTATCGGAGAATAGTGATGAAGATGAAAATATGACTGCACGAGATGTCTACAAAGAATTGAAATTGCGTGGATACCAGTACAGAGGCTTATTTCGTGGATTAAAGAGTGCCTCTATTTCGGGAAGCCAAGGACATATCATTTGGAAAAGTAATTGGGAATCTTTTATGGATACTATGTTACAAATGCTAATTATCGGATATGATACTAGGGAATTATGTGTTCCTACGAGTATTGAAAAATTAGTAATCAATCCAATGCTTCATATTTCAAAGCTGCAGGATAACATAGATAATGCAGAAGTTACAGCAAACATGGATAAACGTAAATAACTTCCATTATTAATTCATTCCCAATCAGCAGACCACATTGATTAAATGTTTTTTAAATATTTTTTCTTTATTGATTTTACATTTGTAGGTTACCATTGCAAATAAACATTTATTAAACATTTAAAAAATATTTAATTTACATTTAAAATATTTAATTTACATTTAAAATTCATGTGTCAACTAAACGTTTCTAAAATATTTATTTTAGATTTATTTTACATTTATTTCACATTTATTAGTCATTTATAACATATATGTAACAAATATTTTTTTTACGTTTATTTAATATTTATTTTACATTTAATTCACATTTATTTTACATTTATTTCACATTTATTATAGTCTTTTGTAACATACATGCACACGTAACTTAAATATATTCTTTTCACGTTCCTTTAATATTTATTTTAGATTTAATTCACATTTATTTTACATTTATCACTAGTACGTACTTTTCTCATATATGTCGTACACGAATAGTAACAAGACGCCGATACGTAATAAATACACGACAATTTTTTTTCAAGTTTATTATATTTTTATATTTACGTATTACATGTTTTATTTCTATAAATGAAAATAAAAATATATGTTCGTTTATATACGAAAAAAAATGATTAACATTACACATAATACAAAAATTGATTAAGTATCTCCGATTAACATTTCTTTTTCAGATTTTATACTCGATCGGTTTCGAAAGTACGGTGGAAGGTTCGACTTGAATAATCGTCATAATTTTCAAATTTTTTTGTGAATTTT
>NW_017295731.1:10951-21499 GCF_001594075.2 Trachymyrmex cornetzi | reverse complement strand
TGAGATAATTCATAACATACTTCATAACATTACTTCATAATATGAATTTTTAATATTATATGAATGATTTCTTAAAATGATTTTTTTACATTAAACACTTGTTTTTTGGTGACATAGCGCTGTACCAATTGGTAATTACCAACGTCACGAAAAAAACATGTACTTAAGTCAAAAAATCATTTTTAAAAATCATTCACATATCAAAAAATCATGTTATGAAGTGTTAAAAATACGTTTTTTTTAATATAAAATAAACATTTTTTAAATGTAAAATAAACGGATTTTAAATGTTAAAAAAAAGTTTTTAAAATGTTTTTTAAATGTAAAAAGAACATTTTTTTAATCAATAAAAAAGGATCTATCCCATTAATCAAACATTTTTGAAACATTTTTTTGCTGACTGGGTTGTTCAATTCGTAAATATTGTGTAAAGAGTTCAATTATATGAAGCGTATTATTTTACTTGCCTTATTACAGTATTACAGGTGCGAGTATACAAAAAGATAGACACGATAAAAGCTGGCGGAGTAGAGATTCAAGGTCTGAAAGCTACTCAGATCTCTCGCCGAAAATTAGCTCAAGATGTTGTTATCGAGGAACATACATTTGTAGTTCATTGTGATCGCGCTAAAGTTTCCTTGAACGAAGCAATTCGGTTATCGGCTCAACTCGTACTGGAGGATCATCAAATTACCAAAGTGCAAGCCGTTGAGCTAGTAGAAGATGTCGATGATATTGAATTAGAACATCTCTCGTCTTCGTTATTGCTTGAGGCATTTGATGATATACCACTGATACAAATAAATGTCACTCTATTAACATCATCAAATCGTTTCAAGCCAAAAGACTTACCGCAAAACTTCTCAATCAAAGATTTTGAAAAATCATCTTTGGATGACAAAGCTTTAATTGTCGCTGGATTCAACCTTTTGACCAAACAACACGCATCATTAAAGCAACTGTTGCCATTTTTGAGAAAGGATGGTTATCTGTTGACTCGTGAGAAGTGCGACTTAACTGATTATAAAAAATATTTGCAGCAATACGAATTAAACGTTATACTCGAAAAACGCACTGATAAAGAACTAGTTGTGCTTCTGAAAAAAAAAGTTTCGATAAGAGAAAGAACTATAGTTTACATAAGTAATGATAACTTTAATTGGCTGGAGAATCTAAAGTCGCTTTTGAGTGACGAAAACAAGTTTGACAGGAATAGTAGAATTATAATTGTGGGAGAGAAAAATTTTGAGTGCGGTTTATTGGGTTTTATTAACTGTTTGAGAAAAGAGCCAGGTAGTGAACTTGTTAGGAGTGTGCTCGTTCAAGACGAGGAAGCTCCTAAATTTTCTCTTCAAGACCCCTTCTACTTACAGCAATTGCAGAAAGATATGACCATTAATGTATTGCGACCTAATAAAACCTGGGGATCGTACAGACATTTAAAATTACCACAACCGGAACCGAAACCTGTACTAACCGGCCATGTCTGCCAAACGGTATATCAAAACTTTTATTTCTTTTTTTTTTATGTGGTCTTGCTGGCTTAATATTAAGCTAGCAGCACCACGTTTTTTTCAAAATGGCACAGAGTACAAAATTTTTATTGGTGGTACAAATTAGTACAAAATGAGTACTAAAAAATTTAATTGGTCCGGATTGATTCTGCTCATTTAGTCCTGCTGGGTTAATAGAAGTCCGAATCGTAAAATTATCGGATATACGAAAAAAATGTAACATTGAATATCCGATATCCGGATATGCGGGAAGGCAATTTTTCGAATCGGATATCCGATATTTTCCGGATAGCCGATCGGATTCCAGGACAATATCTAATAAAAAGCTGAGTAAAAAAATTAATAGAAAAAGGAGCAGTAAAGAAAAGGGTCTGTAAGGGAGAAGTAGTGATAATAATGATTTTAATGTTAACGTCCAAATTTGATTATTAACTGAGATAATTGTACAGAAAAGAATTATAATTTTGCGGCAATATATAAGATATTATAGCATTATGAGTATGCATACTTATTTGTAGAACATTTATATAATAAAAATCAACAATTTAATAATATGTCATCCAAATATTCATAAAATTCGTGGTAAATACGTTCAATTAAATAAAATCAAATATGTAATAGAAAAGGGTTAAGAACAACAACGGGTTATTACTATCATTTAATAATTCTTAAAATTACATAAAACAAGACGTGCCGATCATCAATGATCGTTTTCAATGTTAAATAAATAAGTCCCAAATATTTATGTTAATTATCGCAGATTTGTGTCAATTGTCAATAATGTCAGCATTCATAAATTATCCACGGGATCTCGGGGCCCTTTTATATGGACGAAAATTTGAGTTAACGGTCTTTAATAGTATCTCGTCAGTAGAATGATGTATCATTTTATCTTTCTTTTAGCAAACGATGAACAAGGAGAAATGATGCATTAAGCGCTTCATGTGTAATTCGGAACATGCTCTATATCTTATTCCTGTTTTATGTCTAATGAATGATAAAAATAGAATGACACGATAATGTTGATACTGTTGATATCGCTCCCCGAATGCAGCCTTAGCTGAACTTCTTGTATAATTTGTCTTTTTTTTATCTCCCCTACGTGAAAAAAATAGAAGAAAGACGAACTGTATACGAAGTTCAGCTGAAGAGAATAAAAGTCTGTATCAATAATGCAAAGTTTTAATATAAAATTTCGACCGAATATATTCCCGGATACTAATAATATCCGACTATCCGTTGGATAGTAAAAAAGTACCGAATAATATCGGATATCAGATACTTTTCGGATGTCCGGTGCGTCCCTACATTATAATATTATTTATTTATCTATTAAATATATGAAAAATTCTGCTTGACAGACGGAAAATTGAATACTGTCACAAATTTCTTTTTAAAATTCGGTTTTATGTATGTCATGTCATAATACAAGTTTTGTTTTTTCGTAGGTTCGTGGTGACTTGAATACACTTCGTTGGATAGAAAATAATTTATCTGTCATGTCTCGTCGTGAGAATTTAGTGCACGTTGTTTACTCATCTCTGAATTTTAAAGATATAATGCTCGCCACCGGTAAATTAATATCTCCAGAGAACATTTTAAAAGGACGGTTATTTCAGTATCTTCCTCTTGGAATGGAATATGTGGGTTTTGATGTTAACGGAAAACGTGTAATGGGAATTCGTGATACTAAGTAATGCTTAAAGAAATTATTATACTGCGATGACATAGAATGGACAACATAAATAAAGTTTCTCTTTTTAGTTGCATAGCAAACATCGTTGAGAAAGATGAAATACTTTGTTGGAATATACCCGATGTGTGGACATTCGAAGAAGCAGCGACGGTCCCAGTGGTATACAGCACGGTCTATTTAACTTTATACATTCATGGGAAAATAAAAAAAGGTGATAAAATACTTATACATTCTGGTACTGGAGGTGTTGGACAAGCAGCTATTCATGTCGCTCTTAAAGAAGGATGCGAGGTATTTACTACCGTTGGCACAAATGACAAACGGACTTTCATTAAGAAAATGTTTCCGATCATTGTGGATGATCATATTGGAAATTCTCGAGATACAAGTTTCGAACAAATGATTATGAATCAAACGAAAGGTTGCGGTGTCGACATTGTGTTAAATTCATTGGCAGAAGAAAAATTAATCGCCTCCATTCGGTGTTTAGCTCAAAACGGTCGATTCATGGAGATTGGCAAATTTGATCTTGTTTCTAATAATCCCCTAAGTATGTTTGCATTTCAAAAGGGTATTAGTTTTCACAGCATTATAATGGAAAATTTGATGTTAAGAACTGATAGTAAATGGAAGCATACATTGAAAAAAATGGTAGACGATGGTATAAAAAATGAAACAATCAAACCAATTCAAGCAAAAATTTTTCCAAAATCTGGTATTAAAGAAGCTTTTAGATATATGGCGAGCGGAAAACATATGGGAAAGGTATGTTAACGAATAGTATTAGAAAGGTTCATTCATAAATAACAGCCTTGAATAACATATTATTCACATATAACATGCATTTTTATAATACGATTATTTTTATAGATAATTATAAATATTCATGAAAAAGATGAACCTTTAGATAAGCACGTTCTCGCGTATCGTCGCTATTATTGTCTCAAAGATAGGAGTTACATTATACTAGGAGGCCTGGGCGGATTTGGTTTAGAATTAACAGACTGGCTTATATTTCGTGGTGCCAGAAACATCGTTCTGATTTCAAGAAATGGAATAAAAAACGGTTACCAACGCATGAAAGTTCGACTATGGAAATCGTATGGCGTAAACGTTCTGATCATCAAGAATATCGATGTTGCTGACCTCAAAGATTGCGAATATCTCTTACGGACTGCGGAAAAAGAAGCTCCAGTGGACGCTATATTCAATCTCGGTGTGGTACTGAGGGATGGCGTCTTCAAAAATCAAACTGCAGAAGCATTTGCAGAGTCCTTCCAATCGAAGGCTCGTGCAACGCAAATGTTAGACAAGCTTTCTAGGGAAATCTGTCTTAATCTGCGGCATTTTGTGGTATTCTCTTCCGTTTCTTGCGGCAGAGGAAACGCTGGTCAGACAAATTATGGCATGGCCAACTCTATTATGGAAAGAATTTGTGAGAAAAGAGCGGAGAAAGGATTGCCGGGATTGGCGATTCAATGGGGAGCTGTGGGTGACGTGGGGCTTGTCGCTGACATGATGGAGGATGATAAGGAATTAATTATCGGAGGCACTCTAGAGCAAAAAATATCTTGCTGTCTCAACAAGCTCGATAAGTTTCTACTTCAAAGTCGGCCCATTGTGAGCAGCATGGTCGTAGCTGAAAAAAAAGTGGGATGTCACGGAAATCTGGTAGAAACAATTGCTAATATTTTAAGTAGGTCCTATGGAGACTTATTCTTTTGCAAATATTTATCATATTTGTTTGCTAATCTAATTCACAAAAGACATTATACTACATATATTATAATATATTATATTACTTATTTACAGAAGGCATTATATTACAGATCATAATAATTTTATATTGTAGACATAAAGGACATAAAGGTTATAAGTCCAAATTCATCTCTGCCCGAACTCGGAATGGATTCTATGATGGCTATAGAAATCAAGCAAACTCTGGAACGAGAATTTGATATATTTATCACATCACAAGACACACGAAATCTCACTTTCGCAAGTCTCATTAAGATGTCTGTTGCAAGCATCAATGACAATGATGCAAATGATGAGAAGAAATTCAACATGGAGAAGTCAGACGTTATAAAAATTTTAGTTGGTATTATATTAAAAGATGAAGACTTTGTTTTCTCAACAGATTTTTCAACTAACAGACAGAATACTACGACTGAAGTATTTCTTATACCGGGGATTGACGGATGTGGTCCTGTATTTAAAACCATAATACCATATATTAAATTTTCAACATCATTGTTGCATTATAATGCAAACAACATCGATTCTACAAATGTGATAACAGAGACTACTAATCGTCTGACAAACGTATGCATTGTATTAGTAATTTTATTTTATGTTGATGAAGAATTGTTTTCATTTGAAGGATATAAATTTCATCGAATACATTTGATATTTTTACAGCACATACTTTCGAAGCTAACAGACGAAAAAGATTTTATAATAGTAGGGTATTCCTTCGGATCTCTTATTGCAATTGAAGTAACAAGAAAATTAGAAGCTATGAATTTTAAAGGCCGACTTGTTCTTATTGACGGTGCTCCTGAGCCTTTACGAACAATGTTCAAACCTTTTGAATCAGATTTTAATGATGCAAATTTTCAGATTGATATATTAACTAATATTCTGGAAACCTATTCAGCAGGAAGTTCTCAAAAGGTATATGCAACTTGTTTTGAACTTATATTAAAACTATTATAATTTACGGTATACTTATATTATTTTTCGATTTCTTTATGTGAATCAATATCAATTGTTTCGTTCTGTCTTACAATCTTGTATACAAAAACAAAAATGTTTATATTTTCGTAGATTTTAATGGAATTGAAGAAATGTGAGAGTTGGGATGAAAGATTTAATGTTTTCGCTAAACAATTCTCAATTATATATACATATCTCTCACTTTCAAATTTAAAGACACTATATACGACAATTTACAAACATTTATCCGCTCTCCGAGAATATGATCCTTCTACTTTCCTGCCTATTAAGTCTTCCATAACATTGGTAAAATGTACATCCTCGTTTAATATACCAATGATCGAAGAGGATTATGGTTTGCATAAAGTATTTAAAAAAATTTATTATGGTTTGTATAGAATAAATCAAATTTAACGAAAGTTTTTCTTAATGATGAATGTAATTATTTAAGGTAACTCAAGGTGTAGTAAAAGTACATTATATTGAAGGTGATCATGTGACAATCTTGAAAAATAAAAAAGTAGCGGCTGCAATTAACGGAGAATTACCATTTACAGTTTGATGTTTTAATTTTTAAGTCATTTTAATCAATATGATAAACAGATTGTAATTAGAGCAAAAAATGTTACGAACATCTTCTATTAGCTCAAATTATAATAAAAAAATTGAAATTTGGATGATTATTGTTATAGATCAGCTAATATAAATTTAAGTTTATATTTGTGATATTTTGTACACTTCTACACAAATTTTGATAAGGCATACATATCAACGATGTACTAGCTATTTAATAAATTTATTAAATCGCATGCAGACTACTAAGCTTGCGTTTTGAAACTGAAATATCAAATGTTCTCTCTCTCTCTCTCTCTCTCTCTCTCTCTCTCTCTCTCTCTCTCATCACCTATTTTTATTATTCAGTTTATGTTGAACAAGGAAGGAAGCTTATAAAAGAACTGATAATAAACATTTTTGTTTATGTTGAATAAATTATGTTTATGAGGTTTTTCAGTTTATTAATTTTTTTATTTTTCTTATAATTAGAGAACTATTAATAGTTTCATTTGTAAGAAAAATTAAAAAATTAATAAACTAACAAACTTTACAAATATAATTTGTTTATCATAAACAATATGAACGTTTATTATCAATTCTTTTACAAATAGCTTTCTTCCTTTTTCAACGTAAAGTGAAGAATGAAAATAGGTGATGATACGTGGTATGCGAATGCCGTTTCGGAACGCAAGTTTAGTAGTCTGCGTGCGATTTAATAAATTCAGTAAATAATTAGTATTGCACTGGTTGTATGCCTTATCCAAAGTATAGAAACCTGAAGTGTAGAAAATCTTAAAAATATAAACTTAATTTGTATTTGCTAACATATAATCATTAAAATTTCACTTTTCTTATAATTTGAGCTGATAGAAGATGTTTTCAATATTAGAGCAAATAGCTTTTGTTGTTGATGTAATTTGTAGTTTATTGTTGGTGTAATTAAATATTATATAATAAGAGAGAACAGTAATGTTATAAAGGAATATTTTAATGTTATTCGAAAACCCTACCCTTCATGTAAATTTGATAAATAGCAAAAAAATTACTAATAATATGAAACGTTTTAGAGACTGATCCGACATAGAAAAAGTAAAACTTTATTTTTCTTTAGTAATTCATAAAAGTAACGAGTTATATAGAACCTTACTGAAAAAAATCATGTAACAAAGTTACATAACGAAATCATGTAATTAAGACAAGTAAATCATGTAGTGGATTGTTCTAAATCAGTAGGGGATAGTGGGGGAATTGTAATTGTGCGCATCATGATTTGGTACTTTTCCAATAGATGAAGACATCACCGTGGTGAAATTTTTACGCAAGAAGTCGTCCAGGTCGTCCTACCCACGCAACACATGGACGCCCATTGAGCGTCCAAAGGACGTCCTGAGTTCTCCCGATGGACGCCCATTTCATATCCCAAATATGTTCCATGGATGCCCGAAGAATACACCAATGACCGCCCATTTAACGTCTATTGGGCGCTTATTTTGGAGGCACGAAATGGACGCGCTTTGAGCACGTTTTGGATCTTTTCAGGTTTCGATAGCGCCCATTATTGTGTATATATATATTTGTGTCTCCAAAATGAGCGCCCAAATGGACATTAAATGGGCGGTCATTGATGTATAATTAATATACTCTAAAAAACGTGACAATATATATAATCATTAATTGTAATTAGATATTTTTTCATTTAAAATATTTATATGCTTTTATATTTAACTATGCTAATTTCATATGTATAACAGCATTTTAGTATGCACTAATCTAATAATATGTAATTCAACCGAATTCGCAATTAAATAAGTATATAGTGTTCGATCTACTAGTACTTTAGCATTCAATTTGGAAACCCAAAGGGTTTCGCTCACTGCATGTCCGTCAATTTCAAGGAAAATTGTTAGTCAATTATAATTTCACAAATAATTTCCTGTTTTTGAACTTTGGGGGTCTGTTCTAATCCAAATCTTTTTAAGTATCAATTTTTGTAGCAAATCGAAACATTTGTTTTTGTAATATTTATGTTGTAATATGCAATATTATTTGTAATCGTAATTAATTTAGAATGTATGTCAAATCAATATTTGACCACTTAATCCTAACATCATCCTCATTATAGGCATGACCTTTAATGTCTACCAATGACACGTTTGCTGGTACAATTTTTATCGCGAAATGATATGTCTTTTGAGTGATCTTATCTCTTTTAAAATATAGTTGGTCAGTAAAAAATTTTTTATACATAATTATATATAAACGGTTATACATATTTTGTAACTGTTATGAATAAGTTATGTTTAACAGTTTATGTATAATTATGTATAAAAAGTTTTTTATCGCGTGCTATATTTTAAAAGGTATAAGATCACTCGAAAGATACGTCACTTCGCGATGAAAATTGTTCCAGCAAACGTATTATTGGTAATCGTTATAGTATTAAATATAATATTGTACCAGCAAACGTGTTATTGCTAGACATTGAAGGTCATGTCTATATTGAGAAAGATATTAGTATCAAGTGTGGTCATACATTCATATGTCACATTTTTGAAATTAATATTACAATTACAAACAGTATTGCATATGATAACATAAATATTACAAAAACAAATATTTTGAAATTGCAACAAAAATTGAAACAAAAAGTTTTAGATTAGAACAGTTTAATGTCTAAAGGCGGCAAATTACTTGCGAATAATTGACCATCTTTCTTTGCAATTATATATTTAAAACAAAAAAACAGTGCTATTATATATGACAAAAAGTACAATAATATTGATTTGTAAATTATTAGTAATACTTAAGTATATAAAGATTAAATATATATTTAATATTTATTATATAAGAACAATATTAATATATGGTTGTTTTTCATGATTTAAACCGGAAACATCATTCTCAGGGAAAATAAGTATCAGGAATAATATTATAATTTCTAAATAATTTAAAATTATTTTTCTTTTACCGGAATGCCAGGAGGAAAGTTTTTCAGTTCAGAAGAACAAGTAAAAATACATATACCGTGATGCAGATATTTCTGTTCGAGAAGTCGTCAACAAATTGATAATTAATCCTGTAATTCTATAGACAATTTTTTGAGATTGCGTGAAAATCACATTATACAGATGGTAGTACAAAACTTATAATAGACGTGATCGTTCATGAATTTTAAAGAAATACGAAACGGGAATAAAACTGCTGGTGAAGTAGCAAGAGTTTTAAAACTGCCGGTGACTACACGATGTGTATAGTAAATACTACAACAAGATAAAAGTTTAAAGTGGATAATATAAGTCATTGATGCTTCCTCATACTCAAGGCTATAAAACTGCGAGATTAAAGTTTGCTCGAAATCATATGACTTGCCATGAAGAATGAAAAAATGTATTTTTTGACGTAAAACGTAATCTACATGGACCTGACAGTTTTAAATATTACTCGCACGATTTATAAACTAATAAGGCAGTAACCATAAGCATAAATTTCCGCGGATAATACTGGATGGTGTGGACTGCATTTATAGTTATTCAAAGACGTCAATATGCAAAATTTGTATCAGAATGAACGCAGAAAAATATATCGACTTATTAGAAGATTGTTTAAATCAATGGGAAATGTTTCAAAAGCCAATATGAGCCGACACAAGATGTCAGTGTGCAATGATAATAATTTATTATAAATAAACTAAATTTAAACTAAATTTAAATTTAAACGTTTCGACCTTTGATCAAGGTCCTCTTCAGTATTATAAATAAGATACATATTATAAATAGAAAACGCAATGTATTATACAAAGTATAACAAAGAGTAACCTAAGAACGTGTAGAACCATATAATGTGGTGGAGTTGTAAATCCCGCAGTCAGTATCATACTCATTAAAGTGTCAAATTTACTAAAATAATTAATTGAAATCATGTATCAAAATTATGAGGTTTATTTGGAAGAAATATAACTAATTAATTATAAAAAGAGGACACTCACATGAGTGAAAGATATGACTGTTCAGCGACCTTGCAATTGAATGATCCATTAAATTGATCGGTTTACTAATTATAAAAAAA
>NW_017295731.1:788-9535 GCF_001594075.2 Trachymyrmex cornetzi | reverse complement strand
TTTTTTTATAATTAGTAAACCGATCAATTTAATGGATCATTCAATTGCAAGGTCGCTGAACAGTCATATCTTTCACTCATGTGAGTGTCCTCTTTTTATAATTAATTAGTTATATTTCTTCCAAATAAACCTCATAATTTTGATACATGATTTCAATTAATTATTTTAGTAAATTTGACACTTTAATGAGTATGATACTGACTGCGGGATTTACAACTCCACCACATTATATGGTTCTACACGTTCTTAGGTTACTCTTTGTTATACTTTGTATAATACATTGCGTTTTCTATTTATAATATGTATCTTATTTATAATACTGAAGAGGACCTTGATCAAAGGTCGAAACGTTTAAATTTAAATTTAGTTTAAATTTAGTTTATTTATAATAAATTATTATCATTGCACACTGACATCTTGTGTCGGCTCATATTGGCTTTTGAAACATTTCCCATTGATTTATTCTATTGAGCCTTATAATTTCTATTTTTAAAGATTGTTTAATTCCATTTATCGAAGAAAATCACGAAGAAAATGTTATTTTACATGTAGTTGAAGTTTGGATCGTTCTTGGAGCGAAACAATTTACGATCACTCATATATACATGTGACCGAAAATTACAAGCATATGTCGAAGCGTTTCAAAACAAAAGATAAAGGTACGAACACAATCTCTGAACACATTACAAAATAAAAAATTTATACTTATGATTAAAAATTTCTTACATCTATCACAGAGGCCGGTGGTGAAATCTAAAAGCGCGGACACAATATCTGAGACCACAGACGATAGTAAAAAAAGTATCATTCGCCAAACTTGCTCGGAAGTGTACCATATATACGTAAGAAGTACCGCCCACTCGCTTATACGGGCGATCAAAAATTTCTTACGTCTATCACAAAGGCCGGTGGTGAAATCTAAAAGCGCAGACACAATGTCTGAGATCAGTCTGAGGGGTTCTTCTCAATAGAATAATTACATAACATAAAGAAATTTACACAAACAAAATACGTAAATAACAAAAATGTTAGTCATGCACTCCATACTCAAAAGCGGTTTTTTATTAATACAAACTAAGAAAATAAAAATTCATGAAACGAAAAACTAAAAATTTCGTGGTTAGAATTACTTTGCGAAACATTTGGCTAAGCTATTTGTGTATATCTCGTCGAGCTACCCCAAATTTAAAAAAAATCATCTTTCTACGTCAATTTATTGCCGAAAAAATGTAAGTTTAGCAAATTTTAACGCACGAAATCAGGTATAGTAGTATTTAGCAGATCAGAAAACAAAATACCATGATGCAAATATAATGTAAATATAAGAAATAAAAATCTGATTCTTAGTGTCTCATATTTGCATCATGATATTTCGTTTACTGATTTACTAAATGTTGCTGCAATATTTCAAATCACAATCGGCTCATCTATGAAGCATTGGATGATTCTAAGATAAACGTGAAGTTGCTGTAAAGTATATGTACATTTGTTTACTGGGAATATTTTAACGAAAAAAAATTTAATTATAATTTAATTTGTTTTTTTATTTTCAAAATATATATTTATTAATTAAGTTTATTACTTATTTTTATGTATATACAAATTCTTATAATTAACGCAACTATAAATATTCTTGAAAACGCATGGAGTATTGACGGGATTTGAACCTAAGAGCTTTGGGGTGGTAGCCTACCTATGCTAACGTTGAGCTAATCGCACGCTTGTCTGAACACTTTCAAATTTGACATATATTGAATTTTATTTTGACATTCGTACCGATAATATATGTATGTAATATGCATGTATTTATATATAGGATCAATAGGATGTTTGATAATTCCTGACAACACGCGTAAGGTAGAGCGGACTAAACTGATTGTGAGACGAAAAGTCCTCTATTATTTTACAATTTTCGCAATAGTTAACAAGATATTAATTATTAAAAATCACCGAATATTGATTTTCAATAATTTTTTATTCAAGTACTATTAACTTTATGAAAAAATAGCAACAGACAAAAATTGTTTATTTTCTTTTTATAGAATTGTGAGAATTTTTTTAGATTTTTTTCAGAATTTTTTAGTATAGCATTTTCTGATATTGGTAAAAATTATCAAGAGACACGGTAGTGTCTCGCGCCAAGTGGGCGCGCAGCTCGAGACACGCGTGTCTTTACGCGAGTCAGCGAGTTGCAGGCATTTGAGCATCCGAAAATCTCGATTTTTTTAATAAAGGCTAGACCGATCGAGTTCTGAATATGAGCTCCATCGACAATTTGGGTCCGAAATATATAATAAACGTTTATTTTACCTTTACGTATCCCACGAACGGAGATATCGTGATGCGAAATCCGAAATGTCAAAATTTTATGTAAGATACGTCGCGTCGCCTCAAAAAGTCATCTCCTTTTCATATTTTCGACGGTAGATGGCACTCGTTTATTGCTGTCATTTACCAACTTATTTATCTATAGTTTCATTAGAACTGTATTATGTGTCAACATTTCACTGTATAGTTACTTCAATGCTTTAATAAGTTACTTTTAAATTAAAAGTGTATAAAAACCGAAGCACATAAAAGTATTACGTATTTTGTATTTAAAATCGAAAAATAAAAAATTTTTTGTATTTTATAATTCAATAAGCTGGATTGTCAATCTTAGTATTTGAAACATAAATGCAAAATATTTTTATGTGCTTCGCTGAAATATAAAATACAAAATATTTTTGTATACTCCGCTGAAATATGAAATAATTATCTTATACTGAAAAAAAATAGCTTAAATTTTAATAAATATTTATTTGAATACTACCAACTAAACATTGACTTACAATAAATAAATATTTACTTAACAAAAAGAAGTGATTGTTAAATCAAATTAATATTTTTTACCCAATAAATATATTTTTATATTTAACAAATATTTAGTTGGTACTATTAAAATAAATATTTATTGAAATTTAGAATATTTTTTCTCATTTTTCAAATAAAAGTGTTTCAAATGTCCTAGCTTTGAATCCTCATTATATCGAAGTTTTTGTACAACTAATTTCGTGCTTGGCATCACAAATGGAGCAAATATTAAAGGTTTTTTTCTGATCCGTCATAATAACTAACTTAAAAAATTATAGAAACACCAACATTAAAAAAAAAGACCTGTTACGTTATACACAGAGGCGAATAAAGAATTAAACTTTTAGTTCGTAACTGCGCGAAGTTTAGTCTTTAATAAAAAAATATGTTACTGTAATGCAAGTCACTGTAATAACAAATGGAATTATTTTATTTAAAAATGCTCATCGTTATAAATCAATATTCACGTAAGTATATACTCGTAATATAAGTAGCAGAATAATATCAATGCATGTAATTGATATTGTAATCGGTTCATTCTTGAAAAAATAAATGAGCAAATGATACGAAAGAAATAAGCAAAAAATTTTTCGGTATAATTAAAAATTAAAAAATCAAATATAAAGGTTAATTAACAAAATTTTAAAAATTAGAATTTTTTCGTAATGAAATAATAACTCGCATGTATATGTCACTTGATTACAATTATTCAAATTTTATTCATATCTAATTCTATTATTGACATTATCGTACATAAATTAATAACATAGTATAGCTATATAATTTCGATAAATTATAAATTTACCTTATTTTGATGTAAATTATGAAGTAATAGTGATAAAATTTTGATAAATTATAAATTTACCTTATTTTTATTTTCGTTTATTAACAGTATCAATTAATTCACAACGAATGTTACCACACAGCATTATGTGGACGTTACACATACAATCTTTTGTCTAAGGTCTGTAAGCCTGTGAAGTGCACGATCACTAACATTAGCGACGCGTGACTAATGATAGATAATCGTTTAACCATAATCTATAATTAGTTAGTTTTAAAGTTATGTATCTCAAAAATTGCTCAGAACGATAAGTGGCACATATTTCTTTTAAAACTTTTTCAGAACTGTGGTGCTTCAATTCACTATATTATTTTAATTTCCGAGTGTATATAATACAATAAGATTTGAAAGAAAGTCATCGATATTATTATATCACTTTGTTCTTAAATTATATTTCTAAAAGATAAAAATAAAATTTTTTAAATATAAATACAAACTAGAAAGTGTCTTCTACCGGATGATATAGCAGTTTGTGTAATATTGTTTAAAATTTTGCTATAATTAATTTTTTTGTAAGATAAGTAAAAATAAGCATCTAAAAAAATGAGTCACAAACTGATATAGGCAGTAATGTTCATATATTCCTATTCTTCTTTTGCAGGAATTGTCTGTATAAAATACATACGAGTATATAAAACTTTCTAGAATTCTTTCATTTCAATGCAAAATGTTTTTTTATTGATTTATATACGCACGCATAATGCTGTTCCGCAAGCGCAAACATGCAATTTATTGGAAAGTTTTATAGTATTATATTTATTTATATATTTTAATATATTTCTCTAGAATTTTGGATACAAAAATAAAAAAGCGCGTTTAAATTTTGTCTTAAGTCAACTTTAATAGTATTATCAATTCCTGACATATCAATTTTAGATTCATGCATCGGAGTTTCTCCATGTGTTTCTGTTTTTCCGCTCGTGCCATTTAGCTTCGAACACGAGGAGGAAGCATTGAAACCACTGCTTACAATGCCAATATTGCTTAAGAAGTTACTGGAAAAACATAAGCAAGCGTCGAAAATATATAGTTTTTAATTGTAAATATATTATATATATTTGTTCTCTTCTTCTTCTTACATTAGGCCTCTGGCCTGTGTTTACCTCTCTCATATGCTTGTGGTGTGCACACTGATTATACAATTGCACAAGCATATGGGACTAATAGTTTTAGTGCCAGTTCTGAACGGCAAATTTTTTGAGAGGTGTTTCTGTGGACAAGGATACTCTTCGGAAGGTTGCAGGTCTTTTCGGAGAGGAGACACGAGCGTAAAAAAGATATTTTTCATGTATTTCTTATTGTCTTCATGTAGTATATGTACTTAACACAATTATATAGCGTTACTTTTATAAATTACTTTTTAATTATTAAATTAAATCCAATGACAATTTCACAAACATTTTACTTTTAATTATTCTTAATAACAGACATTTATTAACTGTTCATTACTATAGCAATAAATGATAATGCCTATAGTCACTATTCGCTTTAATAGTAAACTATTCATTTTTTTGAACGTAAATGCGAGAAATGTAGATTTATTAAAGTCCCATAAACGTGTAATTCTGCAGATAACAATCGCAAGCGATGCCGGCCAAAGCCTCTGCTATTGTCGTGCCAGTCTCCTGCACCATGATGATCGAATTCCTGTGATAAAAATCTAAATTTGAAGACATTTGAATACTTCTTAGACTTTCACGAAAATTTTCTACATAGAGAAGTTACACAGTAAGTTGTATAGATTTTTTTTATGTCTCATATAGAAAAAAAAATAAAGAAGAGATTCTTCTGTCTATTTAATCATCAACCAGAAATTGTATATAACTTTATCGTCATAGAAGAAAAATTTATTATCGTGAACGAATAATCCTGTATTTAAATTCTTCGTAATATGGCTAAAAAATGAGATAGTGAAATAAAAAGAATGCATTTTATAGGGGATGAAATATATCCATGATTTCTCTAATCAGAAAGAAAACATTGTAAGATAACATTAAAAAAAAAGATTAAATATTGTTAAAAAGCCATTTTTTTATATTAAGCCTTAATTATCTTAGAAACCAGACGTGCTAAAATTTTTTTTACTTACGCCATTGGACGTGTGGTTACTAGAATGTTACTAGAGTGATTACTAGAATGTATCCTTAACCAGAATATGACAAGGTAAAGATAATTAAATTTTATTGGATAAATTTTAATAAATTTTATAATCGAAAGTTAACAATTAAAAGTAAATAAGATTTATTTATCGTTAATATTACATTCCGTTTATTAATATTAAAGTAACCATTGGTTCAACAAAATTTGTATTATCATACGTATATTTTCAACGCTACCGTATACTTAATTCCGCATTATTAATTTTTTAATTATGCTACTATGTAATAATATTTTTTTTATTGTATTTTGAACTGCATTGATAATTGTACCTTGTTGTTAATACACCAAAACTACTCGTTAATTAAATGAATTTTTCGTTAACTATGCCCGCAGAATATCTCGTTGATCGAACATGTCTCTCCATAAATTATTGGGGCATTTCGTTTTATGCATAATGTTCCTTGTTTCATCGAATGTAAACAAGGATAAATGAAGCATCATGCGCATTATGGCACTCATAATCTATGAGCTTACACACTTAAAAAGCAGTATGTAAAATAGAGAAATTCAAATTACTCTTATTGCTATAACTTTCAAAATTTCTGTACATTTTTCTCAAAATTATATTGACGACGGAAAGAGAAGGTTTTCTCATCAACAATGGAACATATTATTTTGTTCCAATTTACTATAGGAAACAACACGACGACATAAAACAATACAGCATATTCGCCCGATTTCAACTGACACAATAATTGGTCTGCTACATGGCGCTGAGATTAAAATTAATCATGAGTCTGATACAATTTCAACAGAATCATAATTCCAACCAAACTGAAAAATATTAAATAAATCCTCTTGTAATGTAATAAATAATATAATACTTATAAAATAATTATAGTTTTAGATGTAAAATCTCGATTCTTGTCATAACAACCAGAAATTCTTTCTAATTGTTATAACAAAATCCGAGATTTTGGTTTAAGTAAAATGCATTTAATTATATACGCTTGCGCGAATCTTGTTCATATCAAACCATAATCAAACAAAATTTCTCATGCATTACTGCGAGAATGGAAGGTCTGTTATACCTGCGTAAGAGTTATCCTAAGGGACAAAATCGTGGCATACGTCTGAAAGAAAGTATGCTATCTTTATACTTAATGAAAACAGTTTTGTTAACCCTTTCGCTCAGAAAGCGGGCGGTCCGTCCGAATACTACCATTGATCGGGACCCCGCGTCAAAAGTGTACACATTATATGTTGGCACACATTATATTTTGGTGTTTAAAATATTATTTTGTGCCCGAATAGCATGGATAACGCTACCTTGACATGTTTTTGAAAAAATGGGATTGTCCCTTAAAATAAGGTAATTATAATTTCTTTGTAAACCGTTTTTTAATTATCTTTTTCATGCCAGTGGTAATATACTACCACTACAAATTATGTTTAAACATTCATTATTTGACAAAATCAGTGTTAACAATGCTTCGTATATGGTGATACAGGATGGTTTGGCGTAACTCATACTATAAGGAATACTACAAATTACTTCACGAATGCTGGCTGTAAACAGCATTCGTCTATACGGATCGCTTTGCGTTTGCCGAACATAGCCAGCGTTAGGAGAGAAAAGGTTAAATTTAAAAGAATTAATTATAAATAAGATCTTGAATACGTTCTATTTTATATATAGAAAAAAGCCCCCAATTATGAGATAGGCGCCTAAATTGAGATAGCGGCGTTTCTGCTAAATTAATAAACGCTATCTATTGATTCCACCATTTATTGCTCTTGGATTGAAAACTATTTAGTAGAAAATTCATTATTAGATTATGCCTATAGTCATTGTAAAATAATATTTTAGAATTTGGATGTTTTCAGGTTACATTGAGATGAGCATTTTAACCTTGTTTATTATTTAATAAACAAATATTTGAAAATAAATTTTTCATGTGGTGATGTAGTAAGGTCGTACTAATAGAAAACTATTGGATATATTGAATTGTTTGATTACTGAAGTTAGATTTGATGATCGTGAAACCATAAAGCGTGGAAATTGTAATAGGAACACCCAGGGTATTCCTAATATGAAGTAACCCATATCCCTATGTTATAGTGAAAATCGTTCCTAAAGTATAAATGTTATTGTATAATAATAAAAAAAGTCAACCGGAATGAACGTTGAGTGCTTGTATATTTGCAACGCTTGATTCCAACTACCTGAAAACGAGTTCTGGGTATCTATCGCATGCTCATTTTTCACGCACGCTGACTGTGTTTGTTTGTATTTTAGAAACATTAAATAAAGTTTTTTAATTGCAATACTGACGTACTTTGCGCTTTACTTTCGATTTTTCGGGGAATCTCATATAGGAGCACAATTTTTTGACTTTGCTATTTGCTCACTTTTTACATTTCTCCAATTTTCGAAAAAAATGGGATTTTTATGAAACTTTGCGTAACGTTATCTTAAAACTTATTGAATTCCACTCAAAATGACCTATTATGTTTTAAAATTCTGCCTATAGACTTCTAGCATTTACTCAAAATGAACTCGGTATCTCATAACAAGGGCCTTTCCTCTACGTATTTATTCTATTATATATGTACAGAGTAGGGCAGTAACTCTTTCCACTTAGAATATTTCCGCTATTTTAGAGATATGAAATGATATATTTATTGAATTTGTATAAAGTATCAAGAGGGGTACAATATATTAGTAATAGTTTTTGTATGATTAGAG
Organism: Trachymyrmex cornetzi; assembly: GCF_001594075.2. Taxonomy (NCBI): domain Eukaryota; kingdom Metazoa; phylum Arthropoda; class Insecta; order Hymenoptera; family Formicidae; genus Trachymyrmex; species Trachymyrmex cornetzi. The sequence continues at coordinate 989 of NW_017295731.1, read as the reverse complement.
GCGCTTGGAGATTTGAAGATCACCTCCACTTTTTTAAATGGAATGGTTTGCTTTTTTTTACATAATATATATGATTCCTTTAATTATTCTGCATATAAAAGTATATAAGTAGTGATATCAAAAAGTCAATAGTTTACGAGATATTTTGTACTTTATTCTGGCATATATTGACATAAAATATTAAATACTCGTAAATTAATA
>NW_017295731.1:0-676 GCF_001594075.2 Trachymyrmex cornetzi | reverse complement strand
GATGTCGAATAGACGTCAATTTGATGATTTCGATGTCGAATCAACATCCATTCGATATCGATTCTATTGTCATTTCTCACTGGGAAATCACATAGTTGCTTATTTTAAAAAATATCCTTTATACAAACATATTTATTTTAAAGCAACTATGTGTTTTTCATCCACCAATTGATTCATCTCATTATTATGTTTATAAAAGTATTAAGGTTAAAAAAGAATTAATAGTTTATGAATTATTAGAAATTTTATGTTAATATATACAGGGTGAGGCAAAAGTATGGAAACCCCCGAATAAGTTTTGAGGAAGGCATTTTACAAAAAAATGTTAAATACAAAAGTTTTAGGAAATTTCTCTGGCTTTTCAATGGTGACCTAGGATTTGACCTTGACCGTGACCTTGAAGGTCATATGAAGGTCAAGTCCATTTTTTTAAATAGGAACCCCCATTTTTCATCGTAGATTCAGAAAGAGCGAAAAATTTTACATCGGAATATGACCTTGGCCATGACTTTGAAGGTCATATCAAGGTCACGGCCATTTTTTCAAAAAACGAGAATGTCTATTTTTATCGTACATTTAGAAAGTTTTAAGGTAAATGCCACGTTAAGCTCCTCCCCTCCCCTCCACAAACGAGAAGGAGATTATGTTTTCCTATGTATTTTGACATGCTGATTTC
>NW_017295730.1:2001148-2014354 GCF_001594075.2 Trachymyrmex cornetzi | reverse complement strand
TAAGACATTACTTAAGACGATCTTAAAATAAGAACCGACTATGAATACCGGCCTATGAATACCAGCCTATGGGTGCGTTCCAAGCAAAGACATAAGGCCTATTCTTTTTGGCTGAACTTTTGCACCAGTTTATCTTTCTTCCTTTTCTATCTGGAAACCTGTAAACTACAAGAGATTCCACTATTAGTTTATCTCATATATTAAATTCAATTTTAGCAAATTAATTATTAAATTAAACATATCACTGTGCAATATGCTCTGACGCTCGATGTTGCTATGTAAAGGCAGCTTAAAGTACTTTGACGTCCATGTAAAGGCGCCTTAACTCTCTATTCGCACTTGCCGTTAGTAACCAATGCTGCGATTGGCTGCGATGAAAAGGAGCGTAATGGAAGGCGCATGCGCGAGAGGAGTAACGCGCGAGAGAGACAACGTGAGTTTTGGCGATTTTAACGAAAAAATCCAGTAGTGGCCGTGGTGGGGTGGATAACACACGGGATATACACGGAGGGAAGGGGGAGGGCCGACAAATCGTGACTGGTGTTCAGTGCTCTGTGCCGTTGGTCGTCCTGTTGATGTTCGTCGTCGACGCCGTTGGTTTTTTACGCTTGTTACGATTTCGGGAAGGTAATTGTTTCGTGGTAACGGGCGAGCGCGAGTGACGTTTCATGTTGAACACGAGGGTGGTGCGGAGGACCTCGCGGCTGTCGCCTGCGCGATAGCATTTTAAATGATCGGCGACGGGACGGACGAGTGTCGTTGCACGTCGAAGACGGGAAGACACGCTCGGCAAGATTTGCGCGTACAAAGGGGCGAGAAGAGAGGGCCGATGTTGTAACGTACGGGGCCAAGATGGAAGAGCGTAGCGTCCACAGCAGTATCGGCGATATAAATAGTGCGGAGGCGACCAAAAGTAAGCGCGAATCTGTCAAAGTTAAATCATCCACGGCGCCGTCAAGCGGACGGGAAAGGACGGTGACGTCGTTGCGCGGTCGACGGGCCGACACTCGACTCGCCGCCTGCCGAAAATCCTTAAGTCCTTAATCCCTGGGCGATTTTGAATTTTTCGCACTCGGGGCTCCAATCTCGCGAATCCGCATCGACAATGATCTCGCATTTTTCACGGGAAACGTCCCCGGTCGTGTAAACGTGAAAACGGAAGCCCACGAAGAGACCCCTGTATACATACAGTTTTAACGAACCGATCCGTTTTCTTTACTTTCAAACATTACGAAATTTATGACTCGGCATGGTCAATCAATGTCACAGTATTCTTTCGGTTCTTCCTAGATTACCGCTTTTAAAGAAAAAAAGTAGAAGAAAAATGAGAAAGTTCTTTTTTGTAGCTCACGTCCGTTAGTCTCACAAGCTCGACCTTGAATTGTCCAAAATTATATTGGAGACATGATGTCTCTCTCTCCGCGACGAATGTCCTTTACAAAACTCCTTGAAAATTACAATGCTGTTTCTCGCAGTAATTCGTGATTCGCTCGTTTCTGTCTCCGTCTGTTATCTCCCTCTCTCGTTCTGTTGTTCTCTTCTCGCTCTCGCTCCCTCTATCTCTTTCCCCCTCTCTCTCTATCCTTCGTGCTTTTCGCGAGTTAATTATCTTACGCCGAGCACGTGAATGGTGCGTACAGATGTATACATGTATACGCGACTTCCCGTTGCCTATGATACGAGATTAGAGCTTGTGTACTTTGTATAACAATGTTTGAACTTTACAGGCATGCTGACACGACTAAAAATAGTGTTTTCTAACAAATCTTTCTAGCTTGTCGAAGTCTAAGGTGGTAGTGATTTATTGGTGAACGAAAATTTCGTATTTATTCATGTGCGCATATATAATGTGCATGCACACATGTATAAATAAAAAATTTCTACTCGCCGAGAAATAACTAATTACCATCCTTAATTATGTCGTGTGTACCGTTTATCTAACAATAATATTATTTTGTAATTATGTTATAATATTATATATAATATTGTTTAAATAATATAATATATTAATATTATATTAATTTTTTATTAATATTAAAAATTCTTAATAGTGTAAATAGTAAAATTATTAATATTGAAAATAATATTGTCACGATTTTTATTTTTTTGCATTATGTAATCAAGTTATAAAATGAAATATTTAAAGGCTATCTCCCACTCTATTAAAAATGTTGATTTAATAAAATTAATAACGTTATAATTTAAATAATTAAATGTAAATCAGTAGTGCCAATGATAAAAGTTGATGACAAGGCAATTATTTGTTATCAGCCTTAATAATACCACGCAAGAAGAGGATATGCTTAGTTGGTACAACCTGCAATGATCCTGCACTTAATGTTGCTGCTCAACAATTCAAAGTGCCAGTACTTAAATCTGAAACTGGTACAGAATATGTTGAAGATACTACCTACAATACCTATTTTATACTCAAACAATTTGAAGGGTCCGAATATGATGCTTTATGCAAGAGTGCCCATAGGTTTGTACATAATAGTGTATTATATATTATAACGTATAAAACGTTTAATAATTTTATAATTTTACAATTTTAATATTAAACGACAAATTCTAATGATTATTCGTTTGCTTTATGTTTTGTAGAGTACTGGGACCTACGGCTCTGCTACAACTGGCAGAGAAGAAAGAACCTTTACCCAGTATTAAAAGACCAATGTACACACAAGCTATGGTAGGCACAATAGTGGTATTTAGTGGATTTCGGGCTAGAGAGGATGAACTGGTCAGTTCATTATTTACAATTTTTATGACATTATTTTATGTGTATTTCATATTTTTATAAGATAATGTATTTCTTAACAGCGCAAGTTAGCTAATATGATTCTTAATATGGGAGGCAGCATCCGAAAGGAGATGGGTATTAAAGTGACGCATCTTATTGCAAATCACTGCAGTGGAGAAAAATACAGATACGCTGACACATTTGGATTGCCTATCATGTCGATAGAATGGGTGATAGCATTGTGGAATGCCAAAGACGATATCTCCACATATGCGAACAATGAGGAATTGGTAGGTGTTAGTAGAGATAATAATTCCAAGATAAAATTTTAATATTTTACAAAAAATGTTTAATTAAATAAAATAATTATAACATTAATTTATAATAATTATAATTATTTTATTGTATATAACACTTGAATAAATTTTGATATTTAATTCCAATATATAATTCTAGTGCCTTCAAGGCACTAACACGACGCGCAGTTAGTTTGCTAAGTGCCACTGAAGGTAGCAATAAAAAGATAAAGAAAATACGCATGTGTATGTATGTGAACAAACAATCGTAGTGCAGAATCTGCATTGCACTCATATCTCTCTATTGCTATCTCTGAGCGCTTAGTATGATAAAGCGATGTAGTGTTCTCATTCGAGTTTTAATGGTAACATTATGATAAGAATTTCCTTAGTCTTAAAAACACACTTAATTCTAATTGCAGATAGCAACTTATAAACTAAAGCCATTTTATGGGGCAAAAGTATGTTTTTCTGGTTTTCCTGAAGAAGAGAAGAAACATATGTGTGAGATTCTGGAGCAACAGGGCGGCGAACCTACTGAGATCGATGATCCGAATTGCACTCACGTCGTAAGTAATTAATATAATTTTCACATTATTTATAAATAATTTTCTATATACAAATTTGTTTTTTGTATATGACACTATATCACAGATAGACATTTATGTATTACATAAATGCTTTAGGTGGTAGATATATCCGGCCTTTTCTACAAGAGAGCAAATGTGGACTTATATCTTAAAAATACATCCAATAATCCACCTTCCTTAACGTATATTAAACCAACTCTTTCTCTTTATCCCTATTCAAATGCAATTTTTAATACAACAAAAACTGATTATAGTATTATATCGAATTATCTTTCATCGAAAAACAATTCATTAATCTCATATACACATGATGTAGAATATAATAATCAGTGGAACGACCTTGTTTCTATATATAATATCAGTCAAGATTCTGCTATTAGTATGAATGATAATTGTGTCAATTTACAAAATTCAATTATTAAATCTGGAAATTTATATCATTCTTTCACAGAGCAAAGTGATTCTGGTATAGACATAACCAGATCATCTAATTCATCTTCAACGATTTTTATGTCAAATAAATATTCAGTTCCAACACCACCGACAATAATAAACAATAAAAATATTAAATTCTATATTTCTGAAAGTTCTTTGTTTGATAATGGAGTATCTTTTTATGAAAACTCGTCGAACTTTCCAGATAAACCAGATGATTTAAAATCGTTGCCGTCTTACGAAAAAAATAACGAATATAATCCTTGTTCATCAACAATGAGTAATAGTACATTATCTTTAAAATATCGTAAAAATATTCATTACGTACAGAATAATACATCAAAAAGTAAAATAAAACGATATATAAAATGGAGAAAAACTAATTCCTGTCCATTTATTCATAAAATGGCGACGCTTGAAAAGTATAAGTTCATGAAAACGCGCTCGTATCCGAATATATTGGAACATAATGAGGAACAATATAGCGATACTTTTTTGCACAATGCATTAGGTGAAAGAAATAAGCATTTATCCAAATCGCACACATCTTTTTTCTCAAAAATCAATCACTTTTCTTTCTGTCCAATATTTTCTGACAGTAAAAAAGATATTTCCACCAGTTCGTATTATTGTCCTTCCGAGAAAACTCTTTTCAAAAAGAAATGCACATCTTTATCCAAGTCTTTCCCAATGCCTACAAAAATTTCAAATACTAAACACAACTTACAAAATACTTCTATATTTGATGGAAAAAGTAACAATGTATCATCTGCACCACACGATTTGAAAACCGAGTGCACAGATTTGAAGACACAGGATAGATCATTACTTGTGGTATTTATTTTCTTTTTTTTTTGTTTGGAAGATATTACAAGGTTTAGTAATTTTATTTGTAAAAGATAATAATGTTACGTGGCTTTAATCACATGTAATGTAAAAAGAAACGACTTACAGGGTATATAGTATTTACTAATTTCAATAAATAATATTTAATATGGACATATACACACACGTGACACATAAAATCATAAGTTAAATTAAAAATTAATTTTTGTAATATAGATAATTGCTCACATATTTCTGTTGTCTCATGTGAACGTCCTATTGTATTTATCTAGAATTCATATTTATATACAAAATTTTTTATGTATACATCGTATATGTGTATCAATGTATAGTATATACAGTACACGATATATTGTCTTTTGAAAATTTGGTGTATGGAAATTATGATGTAGAAATGTTGTATAAAATTATGTCAAATTGTATAATTGTCTAGTGATTATAAATCTGACTTTATATAAATGATCCACTGTAATAAAATATATTTTTACAGGTTGTTGATGAGTCCAATGTAAATGTACTACCAAATTTAGTGTCAGTATCTGCATTCATAGTCAAAACCGGATGGTTTTGGACATCTGTACAGAACGAGGCAGCCGCTGATGAGAAGGAGTATCTATTTGAACATGTAAGTTAATGATAATAAAAATTTCTTAAATATTTTTATTATTGTTTGATAAACAGAATTGTGTGTTGTTTAGTATCTAGAAAAAGTTCTGTCCCCTACTGCGACGGGTAGACGAGACAGTCAACAGATTGTATCACAGAATGTAACATTGTCAAAGCACCCCTGTTGGTTAGGTGGTCCATTATCTAATTTGTTACAAAATGGAGCAGATTCACCAGCTAGTGTCAGTGGAAGCTTTCTGGACTGTACAGCAAGCCCGGATAAACAACTGCTAGACGGTATGCATTTGATGTTTTTTTTTTAATTTTATACGTATTTGATTCTGTGTAAGATATAATATATCGAAATAATTTTTAAATATATGTTGATTAACACTTACAATAAAGCTAACAAAAATGATACATTGTTATTTTGACATATTAGTAGTAAATTATAGTCTACTGTCTTTATTTTCTTTAATTGTCCATTATAAACGCAATGAGTATCAATATTTTTTATGTTATAATAAATTAATTATTTTTTTCTGCTAATAAAATAAAAGTACTCGTATCTTTTCAGTATGATATATAAAAAGTTTAATGTCAAATTATATTGCAAAAATTAATACTTAAAAAAAAATGCAGTATATATTATTTTACTTACTCGTAAAATGAACTGAATAAAAAGGAAGATTGTATTAAAATTATTTATTGCTGTCAAATATTTCAGAGGTAGAATCTGTTGCTACAGAACATTTACCGATAGTTAAAGAAAATTTGTCGCAACGTCATAAAGTCTTTCTTGAATTGGTAGAGACTGAGGCCAATTACGTAGGTATCCTTAATACAATTATGACGGTAAGTATTTATATATTAAATCATTGTGTATTTTTATTCATTTTCAGTAATCTACATTTATATGATATTTTACAGTTATTCAAATTGCCATTGGAAAATCTCATAGGTAAAAGTGGGAAAGAGTTACTAAATAGCACAGAAGTGAAAATTATATTTGGTAATTTCCCACCTATTTATGACGTTCATAAACAATTGTTGGAGGCATTGCATTGTAGTGCCGCTCATTGGACAGAAGACATTAGCATTGGCGAAATATTTCTAAAGTTTGAACCAGATTTGGTTAAAGCGTATCCTCCATATGTAAACTTTTTCGAAAATACAAAACAAATGTTGGAAGAGTGTGATCAAAATAAGCCACGATTTCATGCCTTTTTAAAAAATTGCCAGACAATACCGGAATGCGGTAGACAAAGCTTAAAGGAGCTCTTGATTAAACCAATACAAAGGTTACCCAGTATTAGTTTATTATTAAGCGGTAAGTTACTTTCAAACAATATTGTTTATTATAAATTTTCGCAAACACCAGCGAAATTTTTTATTTTTTATAGATATTCTTAAGCATACGGACAAAAGTAATCCAGACTATAGTGCATTGGAAGCTTCTATTAGCTGTATTAAGAAAGTGATGACGTACATAAATGAGGACAAAAGGAAAACGGAGCGCCAGTTAGCAATGTTCGATATCTTTAATGAGATTGACAATTGTCCACCGCATTTAGTTTCCTCGCATAGGTCATTTATCAGTAAATGTGATGTAATGGAAGTTACAGAACGTCTTAGTGGACGAGGTGATCATTTAGTATTGTTCCTGTTTACCGATACTCTCGAAATATGCAAGAAAAGATCGAAAGCTTTCAACTCGTTAAAGAGTCCTAATACTATAAATGGCTTGCAATCGATTAAACTTAGCCAAGGAAAGCCATATAAGCATATCAAAATGTTGTCCCTAAGTACTATAAGAAAAGTCGTGGATATACGAGAAACTGACGGTATGTAAATATTGTTATGTATGTAAAATATGCACATTATTTATAAAATAAAAATTGTAACTTATAGTTACATAATTCTTTCAGAATGTCACAAAGTGTTTACACTCGTGGTACGAGGGACTCAGGAACTGAAGGAAACATTCTTTTCGTTTATAATTACTGATGAAGAAGTAAACAAAACGAATTACCTACAGACCTTATGCAGACAGATGGCTCTTGCTGTCCGTGTAGCTGACGCTGTAAGTTATATATTATTTACTATCTATATAAATCTTCAAACAACCGAGTCCGTTGAGAAAAGATTTTACAAAGTGTTATCGCAAATTTTATTGGCAAACAAAAATTATAAATTCGATGCAAGGTTTGTCACATATAATACTCTTGATAGAATATTGGCAGAAATTTAGCAAAATTTATCATTTGACATATTCCTTCTATCGTTAATATGCCATTGTATTTTAATTCTGTCAGCAGAATACATTAAGTGAATTTGAAAGATGCGATCCACCTAACACTGCAAATGTTTTGAAAAATTTTTTGATTGATCAATTCGTAAAATTCTTTCTTCTAATTGATCAATGAAACATTCGTAGCGTTAAATGGATCGCACTCAATACAAAACGCAGTTGATTTCATCTCTCGCAATTTCTCTTGCAATTTCTGCTTGTGTCTATTGGCGGACTCCAAATTTAGTTTAAATGTCATACTACAATGTATAATATTAAAAAAATTTACGTTATCTTATTTATTCTTTATTCATCAGGATACGTTACTCATTAGATATGATTGGCATCAGCTTGAAGTTGGTACTAGCGATGTGGCATCAGGAACATTAAAGAAAACAATTAAGTGAGTATATTTGTGTTTTGAAGCAATAATTATGTATTCTCTTTGCCAGTTTATATATATCACTATTTTAACATTATACTATAGCAACTAAAGTAATAGTAAATTAGTCTGTCTACATATTAGGATAGTAAATTTTTCCTTATGGGATATTTATCAAATATTATAAAAGGTGTGAGGGCTGACTTATTTCTTCTCTTCTATTATTGTAGTTAGATAATTCTATTATTTGGGCACATTAAAATATAGAAGAATTCAATTATTTGTAGCATACTTCTAGATTATTCAAATATTAATAAAAATCTTAAATTTTTCACTCGACAAATATTTTGATTGCAAACGTAATGTAAGTTTACTCTAGCACTTAATTATTAGTAATTAAGGTCGGTATTCATACTCGATTCTTATATTCAAGACCGTCTTAAGTATAGCCTTAAGATGTTACAAACCAATCGGAGGGCCATATTAATATCCTAAGACATTACGGTCTTGAAATAAAAACGGACTACGAATACCGACTAACGGACTAAGAATATTATTAGTATATAATTAGTATTTATTGCAGAAATTATTAGAATTTTTATTTGCATTTAGATAAGCGAACAAATTATTTGTTGAGCAGCAAATTTATGAGTTTATGTTGTTTATATTCAAACTATCTATATAAATGGCACTGACATAGTTCTACAAGGCACAGTCAAAAGATATATATTAATGTACATATTACATTGCATGATGTAAAAAATAATGGGGCAAACCGTTTGGTTACAGGAGCCTATTTCATAATTTTTACCTGGAGTATATGGACCCGTATGTCTTCCTACTCAATAGCATGTGTGAAACCACGTTACATGTCCCACTACCGTCAGTTTTCGCACCAAGGCTGATTATATTTTTTTACTTGCTTTTTATTCTCAATTCCTTACTCAGTGGCATAATTATTGTTATTAAACGCGAGTACTTAATGTACGGTTCGTTATATTAACGGATTTAAAAATATTACAAAAATTAAAATGTTTTTATATGAACTAAGATAGAAATGTTTTGTTAATAAAAAAATAAATGTTTATATAAAACATTAAAGTACAGATTTTTTAACATGTTTAATCTTACAACTGAAATAGAAAAAAAAGGATCTTTTTAATTTTTTTTGCTAAAGACTGAGAATATATAATTATGGTACTGAAAACTTTTGCTTTAAAAATTCTGTTTTATGCTGTGATAAATATAGATATAATTTTATTTAAAAATAATTTTTTGGCCTATTCTGATTAGTTCAGGCATAATAAGACACAATTGTGAGCTTTATTTATTAAAAGCTTTTTATTATATTTTTTACGCGAAGATTAAATGTCATATATTTCCTTTTTTTGAATATCAGCATTTTTTGGACTTATTGTGATTTTAATTTATCATAACTGACATGAATAAACATTTTGCATTATAATTTAATTTGCAATTTGATCGCTTAGTTTGTTAAAAAAATTGTTTGTCAGTGTTTGGTGCTTGGGTTTTATTTTCTACTTATACGTGTAATTTTTTTTTAAATAGTTTATATATATATATACACCCATATATATATAAGAAAATAGAAAATATACATTCATTTTTCTTTTTTTTTAAACAGGTATCATTTCTTTTATTGTGCAGCCATGGTGCAATTTTTACTGTCTTTAATTATCGCATGTCTCATTGAATGTATTTTATTATATTGTTTTAAAAAAAACTACATGTATATCTTATATTTTCTTTGTATCATAATAGGTAAAATTTTGTCTGCTTGAGCTAGTTTTCCTGATATGATAAAAAGTGTTTGTGGATTTATAACGCAGATTTTTCTGTTTGTTCGCAAACTTTTTTTCCTCCAATTGAAATAGACTTTATTATTATATAATTTAAAAAATGTTATTCTAAATGAAATCAAAAAGATATTATAATTATTAACTCGAAAGGAGGAAAGAAAGTTTAATATTGTTGAATGATCGTTTAGACGATTCCATAAGTATATGAGAAGGTAAATGAGAAAATATTCAAATTGTGTATTTTTCTCCAGGTTTGCATCTCGTACAAGAGCCAGAGTCGGTCGAGCGTTTAGTTTCAATAAAACTCCAAGCAAACTAAATAGAGCGATGTCTACAATTATGTCCCCGTTTGGAGTAACACAAAATCTTCCTCCAACAAACCAACAAATAGCTCAGATGCGGCTAGGTAGTTGCAACAATATCAGCGTTAGTTGACAATCTTTTATATAAACTTTTTTTCTGTCAATGCTTTTCTTTTTCTTTTCTTTTTCTTTTGCTTTTCTTTTGCTTTTCTTTTGCTTTTCTTTTGCTTTATATTCATTATAAACTGTTATTTTTTCCACTAATCTTATTTTAATAATCTTACGTATGGGATGGATTACGAAGAAAATTGTACTTACAATCTTTTTTTATATTTCTGTTCTGTTACATTAAACTAACTTTCACATGTTCAAATATTTTTGTATACTTATAATAAATAATTATAATAAATTACGCGTTAAATATTTTAAATCTTTATACTGTTTGTACAATGTTTTTATAATAAGGTATTGTTCAACGTTCATTATATTGACAACTCTCTATTAACTGCTTTTTTTCTATTAGAGTAATATCGTACATATTTTTTATTTATAAATGTTTTGGACTTATATTTTATCTTACTTTTGCTTGCAATACTTGTATAATTAATTTTTGTTACTATATTATTTTTTCTTGTGGAAAATATTTTAATAATTATAATACACTTTCATGCTGATTTAAAGTCAATGGACGAACTATATTAAGGATTTCATGTAAGTATGTTATAAAATGTATATATATTGGAATTTATTTTATATTTTTTCTTAATCAAAAATTATTTTTCTTTACTAGATTTTTTATGTACATGTATTGATGTTATCGTATTGAATTTGTTTAATTTCTCAAGACTTAATATTTTCATTCCATCCGTCAAATTTATTATAGATTAGAGGATAATATACTTTTATAATACTTTTATAATACAAAATAAAACTAAGATTTAACTCATAATCAATAGCTACGTTACAGTTATACGTCTTACATATAGCGAGTTCTATTTTTTTTTCTTAATTTTGTATTTATAATTCTATTTCAATAAATTATCAATTTATATATATATATATATTTTTTTTTTCTATATTATTTTTGATACTAGTAATATATGAATTAATAATTCAACATATATCAATAATTTTTGTAATAAAATTCTTATTTTTTATTCTAAAATTAAATCTAAATGTGAAAGTTTTTATTGATGCATTTTCTATTTTGTTTGAAGTAAATAAGAATGAATATATTAAGTCTTAAGTCTCTCTTATATGTTTTCAGGAGCTGGATAATGGTGGTTCAAGTTCTCCAAATAGAGAGGATGTTCTAGTTGCACCCATGTCGGATCAACCGACTCGAAAGGCCCTCAGTATGGCTTCGTTGCGAAGGTTGTAATTAATATGAAAGAAGTCATACTTCCTTTTGCTACAGTCGTTTAGTATTCTAAACAAAGAGACGTGCATTTTTAACAAACCACTGTGGTATGTTAAACTAATATATATCGTCTATAAATTAAGACATTAGTTATATTTAACGGAAAAGGCCCGAAGACGTGCTGTAACATTTTACCCATCACAATTCTCTCTCTCTTTGTTTCAAATAGTTATAATTACTTCATTTCTCATTACTATTTTTATAATAGAATTCAGTACAATTTCCTGAATACCGCCTTATCCGCGAATACGTCATTATAAAAATGATATTACTGTTATTAGTGCCAATAATGTCTAATTATTATTGTTATATTACTATTATTAACATCATTTATTTATTTTATGTATTATCTCTTGTAATTATTGTATATGCCTTCTTAGCTTGTGCACTTATTCGCCTATAAGATACGATAAAGAATTATCATCTTTTTATATAAATACAGTTCGTTCTTCGCGTCGAGTCAATTGAATTGTTTTAGAGATATATTGTCGAATTACATTGATTTGGAGATATTTTTTCGAATCTTCTAATCATTATTTTAATAACAAATAAAGCCAGACTTATAGTAATAGACACTGCAGGCATGTGCAAAAACTTTTCTTAATAAATGTATCGATAATTTGTAAAAAAAATAGCATTAAATGTCTCGTTAATTAATGTATCCCATTGTATTCACAATCTCAATGTCAAAAATAGAAAAAGCATTTGTTTAAAAATTGGTAGACAAGTATAGCCGATATTTAATCACAATATGTATCCAAATAATGAATATGTCCTCCAACTAATAACAATAATTTTTATGTGTTTTTTACATAAAAATGTTCTGCAATTTTAACATTTTACTTACTATTTTTTTCATTTCTGTTTTTCTACTCATTAGAATTTGTTCAACGGGAATCATACACACACAAAGGAGGTCTGATCTTTGAGCTATAAAAAAAAATTTACGTGCGGCTTTATCTCTCTTTGATCGTTTATCAACGAAGATACTGATGTGCTGTAGATTTTTAAATAAGGATTAAAAAATATATTTCGTATTTGTTGTGCAAAAATTAAATTTTAAAATGAAGTCTGGTGTATGTGTAAAAATATTTAAATCCAGAAATGAAAGCATATTAAATACTAATGCATACCTGCTATGTGCCAAAATAGTCAATATACTTCGTAACAAAATATTGCCAATTGTTACAAATTTGATAGGTTTTGCTTAGATAATATATTTCAATGATCTGTGATTTCATTGGGTTTATTACAAGAAGAGACAATGCAATTAATATTCACTAACATTTTATACGTCCAAAATTTATTAAAGGTAATCGCACAAAAAATAGAAATTCCTCAATTTTAATGTTAATATGGAATTTAAATGAGAACAGATTCGTAAAATAAATCTATATATTATAAATGTTTATACAATTTTATATCTTTATACTTTTTTCATAATTCCGCATAATTGACTAAATCGAAAAAAAAAAA
>NW_017295730.1:1959215-2001042 GCF_001594075.2 Trachymyrmex cornetzi | reverse complement strand
TATATATATATATATATATAAAATAGAGGAAATAAAATAGTGTACTAAATACAATCAATAATATTCTTTATATGTAAATTTTTGTCTTGCAGTTCTCTATTTGAGATTTTAGTTCTGTTATAAATGACAATTTTTCAATTCTTTAATAACAAGTTTGCATAAATTCTCTTTTATGTAATTAATATACATATAAAAATAACAGGCTACCAACAACTTTTTTTATAGCATTATTCATTTTTATGCTTGATTTGTGAGGTTTTTTCAATTGCACATGCTCTAAAACATCGCTAACTGTGAATTATTTATAATCAAATAACTTATTAAATATTGCTTGGGAAAATTACTTATGTAAGATAATTACGTAAATATATCATAGCAAAAATAATCGTAATTGGATAAGCTTTTCAAAATTCGATACGTGATAAATATTAATTCAAGAATTGCAAACGTATACATCAATTCTTAAAGTTTTCACGGCGTTCTAAAAAAAATGTCTTATTTCTTACACATATACTGTTTTGTTATAATTTGATTTCGTACAACGTTAATAGTTAATTATAATGTTGTAGATTTTGCATTGCTTGAAAAAGCAACATCTTGCCATTATAATTTTGTTCGTAAAATTGTAGACAGGCCATATATAAGATTGTTTTACGAGTGCATCTGCACGTATTCGCTATATTATAATGCGAATATTCCTAAGTGTTTCGTTTGGCCATGACTGTATATTCCGGGTCTACGTATCAGCATTTTCTTGATAGTCCATTATTTGAAGATTAACTAAAGTTTATTTTTGAAAGTTAAAGAATTAATAAATATTTAGTTTAATTGCAGAATAATTGATTATTTAATGTACTTGGTGGAAAATCTTATAGGCAGAATGATTTTTTTCTTCTTCCAGTCTTTTCAAGCCTTCACTCAATCAATATAATACGATTCTGCTGTCTGTTTTTACAGAATGATACTAGTGTATTAATTTCTAAAGTAGTTAAATAAAACACTGAGAGGATTGAGCTTTAATATTTTATAACTTTAAGAGTGACGATTACATTTTTTATAAGTATTACCACATGTGAGTCACAAGAGAAATCCAACAATATGGTATCGTTTTTTTTTATCCGTTGCCTGTTATATTGATTGATTAAAGGAAGAAATTAGCATGAATCGCAAGAAGAAAATATTTCAATTACTGCTTGTAAGAGCACAGTTTTATATGACCGATTATATTCTCTCTTGTCATCCTATAACGAATATAATTAGTGCCTTGAGTATGATAACAAGTACGAATAATTATACTTGTATAATAAAATGTACTTTGTATATGTGCCTGATTCGCGAAAGAGATAAACTAGAGACGTATCTTTCTCTTGATTTCATCTCTTGTATAATATTTTGTGCCTCTTGATTTAGATTATTTATTAAGATTCCGACTTTGCGTACTGCTTTGTCTTATTTCAAAACCAGTGAGAAATACGGTACCTTATACTTCCTAATAATGAAATATATCCCGTAATATCGGAAACGTGCTTCTTTCAAATGCTATTCGCGTGCATGCTCGAAATAAGCACAGTACCTATTTGTAATAATAATATATAACTACATAAGAGCCGTTAAAAAAAATAGAATAGTGGTATGAATCGCGGGGAAAATAAAATGTTTACACATATCAGTTTCCATTAATTAATCTGATATAGTTGGTTTGACATAATATGTAACATAAATCTTAAATAATTGCTGCAATTTTTCAATGTAAGAATCGATATACTACTATTCTCGCGAGTCCTTTTTTGACACGTATGTTCGGAATATCTATACTCGGACACCTGTCTTGTGCGTATTTTCCAGTCTCCTGTAGATAATCAAAAAGTATAAATAAAAAATTAACAGGTCAACTATTAGAACGATCACTGTTAATGTGTAATCGATTTATTTCTCAAGTTTCATTTTCCTTTATTGCAGAAAATAATTAAGTGACATGGTAGTATGTGAAAGTCGCGTGGTGATATGCCAAAACAAGTGTCCTTGCTTTAGGTGCATTGTAAATAGTAAAGTTAAGTATCTCAGAAACTAATGTAATGTAGAAAACATTTTTTACTATACGCCTAAGATTATATATCGTCTTACAATTCTCGCGCAGTTATTTATACATTATTAATACTGTAATTAAATGTATAAATTTAACATATATATATTATGTAAACCAAAACTGCTGTTTCCTTGCTCACTCACCTTTTCCGAATTCTTTCAGACACGCAATAGTGAAATATGTAATTAATATTAAATACTTTCTTTCAATCTGAAAGAGCGTATTAGCAATTTTGTTTATAAAAATATGCATATTATTCGATCTTTTATTTTTTAATAAAATTATCCGCGATTTATATAACATTTACAATAAATGCGAAAATGACCAATTAGAATACAAACTTGAAATAATGTTTGAATGTTGTTTGAAGTGTAATTTTATGTTATAATGCATTGATAAAAAGAGTCGTATTATTTTTACTAAATTTGCAAATTGTGAAAGTATTTTTATAATAAAAGAAATAAAGTTAACATCGACAAATTCCATTAATTCGCGTCTTGTAAATTTTTTTGCATTTGCAGAAGAAGCGCACGTTCATAAAAAATATGAGCGATTTATCAGAAGTGAACAAGATTTCATCTTATGCTAAAGACGTCTTTCGTTTTGAAACATGTCGATACGTTAGATTTCTAAGTGTATATATGCATGCAATAAAGTTTAATGAAGAAGATAATTATGAATTATCTATCTTTAATTTTTTTATTATTTATGTAATATATCTAATAGATTTTATCTTTTATATCCTATAGGGGAATAGAGTTTATTACAAACTTACATAAATATTAACTTGCAAGTGCAGTAATATCACATATTTGTAGTAATTAATTATTGAAATTACATTACCGGATACGGCATTTACGTAATGATACTATTACTCACCTATTTTACCATTATTCGTAAATTAAATTTATGCAGCTAGTATTCGTATATCATCACAATCCGTTTCGATATTAATAAGATTTTTGAAATATGAGTAACACGCGAGCGTTTCACATTTTATCTGATTTGCATACTCAAGTTTATCGAATTGATGAAGATACAGAAAATAATATGCGAGAATAATATCTTTTAAACATTTAAATTATATTTTACTATTCCTCATTTTCTACTTAATATTTTAACTACTTTCACTTAATTATTTAATATTTTTATTATATTTAACTATATTTGATATTTATATATTTTACTTTACTGTTTTATTTAACATTTTAATTATTTTAATTACTTGACGTTTTAATTACTTTTAATTGCTACTTCTTAATATCTTTTACTAAAATATGCGAATAAAATATGTAAAATTGTTGACAGGAAAAATATTTTAAAAGATGAATATTTGGAAAAAAATATTCTGCCAAATATAAAAAAAGTATCCTTAAAAATATTTTTCAGCTTGTTAATTAATTTTGATATTAATTAAATTTATTTCCATCCTTGTCCGAATATAAATAAAGCTAATATAATTACAGCTAAAGGATGAGAGGAAACGAATAACACTGCATCAAATATGTATGTACTTGAAGCATGAACTTGGTTTAATTTACGCTTGGATAAGCGTGGAAATAAATATGATTACTTAATTACCGAAATCAGCAAGTGAAGCCGAGATCGAACATCAACAAAGGCGTAATGCGGTTGGAATCGTTGATGCAAGGCCTTCCTCATGGAAGTAGGCTACGAAACAGCAAACTCGGTTAACAGTGATGTGTTTCACGCCTCTATTCCCCCGATACAAATTACAACTCGGCAATTGCTAGAATCGATATCGACCTTTTGGTCTTTACGAAGCATTCACCTCTCATTTCTCTGATATTAAGTTTTGATTGCATCACCAAGCAGAAGTTTAAATGCATTTCATGAAAGATACTCCGAAGATAGATAAATTCGATAAAAATAGTATATTTTTTGATGGGTTGTATTCAGAATTTTACTAGAAGATATATCTCACGTAGCGAAAGAGACTCTGCGGAGTCTTATCAAGATATCTTGTTAGAAAATCATACCTCTGAGATACATCTCGCATATAAGAGTACGATACATTTGCAGAATATTTTTAAGAGAGACATACTAAAATATGCTATGTCATCTATGTTAACGCGTGTATAGCAGCCAAACTGATTAACTCCTCGAATTTCCTTTTACTAAAACGTAAAGAAAATTAATAAAGTTATAAAGTAATCATGCGTTTATTAAAAATTCTACGAAAAGTTAAAAAGTATTTTAAAACTAATTCTATGAAATAAAGTTGGTCACTTTAGCTTTTGAGATGCTCGTACAGTCGGAGCCTAAAAGATTGCAACACTTTTTTTTCGATGGGTTTCGAAATGCAGCTTATTCATCGAGCAATTGGTTTTTATTTATGGGTCCATAAGTAAGAATCAATCGCTTGGGGAGTAAGCTGTATTCCGAAATCCATCGAAAAGAAAGTATTGCAACCTTTTAGACCCTGACTGTACATATGTCGGTTGATTACGAAATATAAGAAGAGTAAACAATTTTTTTATTTATCAAGAAGAAATATAGATACCCCAGTTTACGTAGTACTTAACACAAACTCTGCTGGAAACTGCTATATAAAGTGATAAAACATTTTTATAAAAACATTTAAGGATGTGTGTGTCAAATCGCACTATCAAAAATATAAAAATTCATAAATTATTTTATTATTGAGTTTGAGTAAAATTTGAGTACAATTTTCTTTATTGGTTTAAGTTATTTAATTTTTTTTGTTAATTTTGATTTTTATGGAAAATTGTGTTTGTAATACTTACATTTGCGATAAGGATCACTACGAATCAAGTAAAATGTTACATATATATTAAAACCTAATTAAAACTTGCATTAAAACTCTAATAAATATTCGTGCAAAAAAGTTCATTTGAATTCACTTACTCGTTTAAAAGTTATTTACCTAAAACTGCAGCAAAATATGGTCATTTCACTGCATGTAAAGCCGTTAAGGTAAACGTCCCAGTTGTGACACCGGACATATACCTATGTCCGGACATTTACACAAAACTTTATATTATTTGTTTATTTTATTATTAATCTTAAATGTTTTTTTAAATAATCTTTAAATACAATTAAATTATAATATTGTAACAGAAAAAACATTTGAGATTAATAATAAATCTTATGTAAATGTTCGAATATAAGTAACATGTCTGGTCACTGAGACGTTATTTTATATGCCAAATTATTTATTATTTTGTTTTTTGCAGTTGATTTGAAGGCGTATTCATGACAACGTTTTTCTGATTAATATCAGCTGATATTAACATAGCTGATATCGACTCTTTTAATTAATTTTTTAATTAATGTTTTTAGTTGATAGATATTGTATAACCAAAACATCCTTAATACATTAAATAGGGTATATTTATTTTATTATTCCTTCTTGATAAGTATTTTTTTATTCTTTTTGTGACACGTTTTCTTTCTAGAATTTAATATTTTATCTAATGCGCCATGGTTTAAAATTTTAATCTTTGTAGGTACTAAAGAAGCCCCAAAATAGAGTTGAAACGTTTACTTATTTCGATACTTTTTTTATAGGCAATAAAATTTATACATCTGCGCCAACATTCTATGTGTTGTCTCAGTATTGATCCTTTTTTATAGCATATAATTTTTATATTTTATTTCTCTAAATAAATCCGATACTCGTAACTTTCGATGTTTCGTCTCTTTTGCATTTCTTGCAGTGTCTAACAAGGCCACCTTACGCTTGTTAGAAGAAACTTAATAGATTTCCTCAATACGAAGTTTTAAATTGAGTTCCTCTGCAAAGTTATGCGATCTTGCTAAATAATTACTAAATAATAAATCCATAACTCCGTAGAGAAACTTAGTTTGGAACTCCACATTTCAGAAGAGAGAATCTATAAAACTTTCTTCACGGAATGTGTGACTATTTCTTTAACAATTTATCGTATTTTTTATCTACGTATTCAACGAAATAACACACAGTCGAGAATAAAGCATGCTAATTAGCTGCGCATCTACATACATGTGAAATTACGTGTGTTTTCGGCGAAAAGCAGTATATTCCCAATCAGCACGCAATATTTAAAAAACACATTTTTTAAACATTTATTTAATATTTTACATTAAATAAATATTAAAAAAAAAATTTTAATATTTTTTAAATATTGTGTGCTGATTGGGTTATTGCTAATTTTCTTTGAGCTATTTCCAACTTACGCGTATGACTATCTCGATGGTTCGCAATCTCTTAATTAAACGAATGCGACGACGGCATACATGCAAGGTAAACTCGCAAAAAATTTTCGCGCGCGAATAACCAAGTTTTCTGCAGTCTGATTAAAAAAATGCCTTGGCAACGAGGGAGCAAATAAGAGCAGCCAGTCTGGCGTTGCGCCGTTCTTTTTTTTCCCCCCCTCCCACCCTCTTTTTCGACAAGCAGAATGAAAACGTTTACGTAGCAAACGCGGAAACGTACGTACCTGTGTCATTACATTTCGTTTTTCCAACACACGCTGAAAAGGCGAGTGGAAACGTTTTATTACGGGCGCGTGTGCGCCGCTTGCGTGCGTGGGCAAATATGCAACGAGGCGAATTTACGAGCGAGTAAACAGTTCGCCGCGCATATACATATGCTGATCGCGCATCCCGGACATCCCTCGACTCGCCAACTCGCCGGAAAATATCAGTCCGATACCCATTTTTTTTTCTCCCTCCCAGCCGCATCCACCCGTTATGAAACGACCGCTTCGTTGCATCGGGATTACGACGAAGTTACGCGATACATAACAACCAGGTGTTTGATGTCTTCTTCTCTTTTCCGAGCTCTCTTTTCCGGAGGCCTTCAAAGTAAAAAAAAAACCCCCTGCGGAACGTAGATTCCATTTTACTGCATGCGTATTATGTAAACGCAGGAAAATTATCATAATTCAGGAGCTTTGGGTAAAAAATTATATCGCATTAATGAGGGCGTGTGAAAATTACATTTTTGCATGATTGCATGATAATCAGAACTGTGACGAAATATTAGTCAACCACGAAAGCTGACATCCTCCATTTGTCGGAAGAAAACGAGTGTCGTTATTTCAGCAACTTTATATACGCTATCTTTGAATTCAGCAATATTAGAAACCATTGCATTTATAAACAAAATGTTCATATTTTTATCTATAAATCTTTGTTGTTTGAAAATAAAAATTTTTTTAACATTTCGTCTAATGAACAATTTCTATGTGGTAATAATATATATGGTGGTACATATAATAATCTTTCTTGTCTACTAAAAAGATGACTTTTGCGACTTTAAAACGAGTTTGCGACCGCATTGACCTGGCAGTTTGTTTTGCTTATAACTTTTTAGAACTTTCTGCGTTTGAAATAAAGAAATTCGCTACACATTAATCTAGATAATTTGAAAAAAAAACTTTTATTTACAAATGAAGATAATATATAATCTAATGTAATATATAGATAAAGATAAGATGAAGTAATTTCTTTATCCAAATTATTATCTCGATTCCATCTAGATAATAGCAAACACTACACCGAAAAAATTGTATCCTTGAAAGATGTACTTATAATAATATTTCCTCTTAACAGGTATAAGAATATTTCCTCTTAAATTAATAGTATATTCTTGATTTGCGAAGGCAATCGTCGCTACACGCGCGCTTCACGCGGTTTTTAATGTTCCCCTAAAAATCATGCAACTTTTATCTGAAACATTTTTCTCTAAAATGTATTGTTCAAAAGATATTTGAGATCATCGTTTAAAATAGGACATCCTTATAGCCTGTACATTCTTATATTAAGAATATGATAATTTAGGTGATTTCTCTCTTAAATTAAGAGAATCGTTTTAGCGCTTATTTTAAAGGAAAACATACTATACGTAAGCAGGAAATTCTTAAGTTAAGAATACAATTTTTTTCGGTGTACATACATATACATATATATGTATATACATACATAATATAGCGTGTATATACATATACATATACATGTATATACATATATAATAGAGCGTATATAAAATAGAAGTGACATCTCTGGATTTGTAAATGTATACAATATATATCTTTAATCCCTCGAATGCGCGAAATTGTCGATTTATGGTATATAATGTCATAATTAATTACTTACTAGTGAAGGCGCACTGATAGAGTTCCACATAATAATTGACTACATTCAATCCATCAATTATGCGATCGTATTAGTTAAGTACGACAGGACGCAATTGCATCTATATAGGCCGCAAAATGCATAGTAACAGTAGCGTAATCGTTGGGGTGGATAATGAACGTACGGCTCGGCCAATTTGCACTAACGTTACCCCCGCTAATATGTGGAATTGTTCTGCCACGTTCTCAGTGGATCGCGAAATGCAGAAACTTCGAAATATACCTGCAAGTAGGTATATCTCAATCCCGCTGTTAATTACGTTCTGTTTACATTCGCTCATAGCATATATTCTAGAACGTCACGCGATATAACATATGTACACCGGCATCACGCCTCTTGAGTAACACGCTAATTAATAGCGCGCTTGTACAACAGCGTCTTATTGTTAGACGCACGGTGAGAGCTTATTCACGACGGAGCTTTGCGAGATACACCTTTTTAAACGTTTGTGCCATCAAAATAAAGAACTGACAATAAAAAAATAAAGAACTGACGAGACCAACTTTCCAAGGCACGAAAATTAAATTCTGTCATAGAGCGAAAGGCGTGTTGATGCAGTGCACGAGACGCACGAAGAGCTCCCAGACCTCTATAAGACTATTATATTATTATATTAATTAACTCTGTCTCGCCAACGCGAGTTAGCTCTTATTTTTATGTTCCTTGCTATCGAAATTAATTTTTCTAATTGTTCCCGAGAGATATCTCGCGCGCGTCTCCCGCGAGAAGCTGAAACAGCGTCTCGCGCGCGTGAACCGCAGTATCTGGAATTCTTCTCCGGGGGATGTTTGACTGTCCTCTGAATACAGGACCGCGTTTGGTAGGAGCTTTACTTTCCGCATAAAGACGCACATGTATTTTTAGGTGTACGGCAACGGCGGAAGGGTGAGGAGAACGCCACGTTATCAGAACGGTTAGTAGCGAGACCACAGTGTAGCTGGTATAACATTGATTTTCACAGGGGTTGGGGTTCTTGAAGGCCACAGCTGGAATGGAAGCTGCGGCCTTCAATTCTCGCTCATTCACTCTACTCGGATCCCGTCCATTCTCACTTCTCGCCGCATCGTCTTATTTCTCGTCTTCCTCATCCTCCGAGACACTTCTCGTGTTCCTCTCTTTCTCTCTCTCTTTCTCTCTCATCTCTGCTTCCGTCCGTTCGCGTTCATACTCATTCGCTTCTTCTTTCTTCTGTACCGCAGGACACGTCAATTTACAATCCCATTCACTCGACGTCGCGACATTTTACTTTCTGCGAAATTGCGTTATTTCTTTATTTAAACAAATTAAGCGAGGGTGACATCAAATTTCTTCGAGCCTAAGAATTTAATGATATACCTTCTTTATGAATTTTCTTCGATTCGTTGCGTCGCTTGATTACATTGCTCTTATTTACATAGAAATACGCATGTAAATTGACATTTTAATTAATACCCGTGTTGCATTTTGAGAGCGTCGACGTGGTTTGATTTATTGATTTCGTACGTGATAACGTATCAATTGTCACAAAATGTTACACCACAGTCTGTATATTGTATTATGCTGCACGACTATACGTTTCATGTAACGTTAACCAAATACATATCGATTTCCGATTAATCGAAATTGTACACAAAGTGCTTCAGAATTACGACTTTAATTTTTGCGGAATTAGATATGGATTTCTATTAGGAAAATCGATTACTACGAATAATACGAATACAAAAGACGTTTTGACAAATTATATACGTTTTAAATTTATTAAATAAATAGATTACAAAGTTTTCTTGTTTTAACGACGCGTCTCCCTATAATGTAAATTTTACTTAGCTTAACTATTTAGTAGTGGAATGCTTGATATTAAAAATAAAAAATAAGAAAAATCCCGTCACATTCTCATCTAAGAAAATTTCAAAGAATCTGTAGATTAAAAGAGCGGTGATAATTACAAAATGTTACGTTCCACGCAAACTACGTTAATATTGTAACTGTAGAAATCCATTTTATACCTTTCCTGATTATTTCGGTAGAAATCTTGTCGAGAATGAATATTAGAATAGGCACGTTTAAATGCCAGCGTGTAAAACTGCGGAAACCATTGATTTTTCCGCTCCCGGACACTAATTAAAGCTCGCTTATGTTTTCCTCAAACCAATCTCGCGTAATGTTACAGCTCCTAATTAGTGGCTAACGACGTCAGGAACAATGTCGACAAAATCGTCAAAGAACGAATGTAAAATGGGAGGATACCGAGTTTCTTCTGAAATAACGGCGCCAATGAATGTTGCAACAATGAAATTTAACATTATCAGGATTGCCTCGCTAATTAACGTCCAGCAACAATATAATATTCTCTTCTGCGAACCGAAACCGTGGTCGTGGTACAAAGGCGGCGACCTGACTTTAATGAAGTTTGCCGAAGCATTTATCGGCACGGAGTTGTGGGCTAAAACTGGACTGCGCACTTCCATCCGGTCCGCTTCTACTTAAGCGTCAACGAGAATCGGCGGTGCACCATTAATTTTAGATGCCTGCATCGGATTCGCCGCGGCGCGGCGCCGGTCTTCGCCTTCCTGTCACTTTTTCGAGATTTAAGGATGTTTTGTCTGTACAATATCGACTAAAAATACATGTATAAAGCAAATAATCATTCAAAAATAGCTAATATTAAAAAAATTTTGACAATATTAGCCTATGTAGCCAACTGCAAAAAACAAAATAATAAATAATTCAACTTATAATACTTTATGCAGTAAAATGCCCATATTTTCCTGAAGTTTTAGGTTAATAACTTTTAAACGAGTGAGTGATTTTAAATAAATTTTGGCACAAATATTTATTATTATTTTATTAATACAACAAGTATATAAAATAAAGCTCGAAAGAATCTATCAGTAAAAAATAATAAAACAGCCCATCAGAGCCTACATCAGCTGTTCGGTTGTACAAAAAACACTTTATTTTCGTGTAAATGTAACAAAATCAATATATACGTTTCAGCTCTTCAATTTGGATTTGTTTGCGGAATCGTGACGTTGTTTCCCCCCTTTGTTCTTATTTTTATTTTTATTTTCATTTCAATAACTACGTGACTTTATTATTTTGACTCTTATTTCATCTCTGACTGTCGACACCACAAGACCTTTACGTCGAGTCGTAAGAAACGCTTACATATAAGTTAATAAAATTAAAATTCAGATTAATTATTTTAATAATTCTCTAATTGTTCGTTTTTTTGGTTTTTTTTTCTTTTGAATGACTACATAGTAAATCTGACAATTTGATGAGCGATGTGATTCTACTTTTGACGCAATGTACTTGACTCCGGTTTTATTTAATGTAAGTTTTTATTATTGTATAAATTAATGTTTCAATTTTAGACGCAATATATTTGACTCTGTTTTAACTTATGTAAGTTATTATTTTATTATTGCACACACACACACAAGTTAATATTTTTTAAATAACAAAAACAAATTAAATGTGGGCTAATGAGAGTCAGCGCGAACGAAGGTGCGCAATAAATATTCACAAATAAAATTTGTTACTTCGAACAAATTTTATTTATTGCGCACCTTTGTTCGCGCTGGCTGTCATTAGCCCACATTTAATTTGTTTTTGCGTTATTTTAAGAAGAGAGAATCCTTGTTTAACATATTTATTAATTTTTAATATTTTTGATAATCATTTGGCTATACTTTACATAGCTAATTTGGCATTTGGATAAAGAAGAACGAGCTAAATTGTCGGGAATCACCATTTTGGAATTTGCGTTAATTATGTAAATTAAATTTATATGTTATATTGATAAGGATCCAAATTGAAGGGTTGAAACGTATATATTGATATTGTTACATTCACACGAAAATAAAGTGTTTTCTATGCATCTGAACAGCTGATGTAAGCTCTGATGGGCTTTTTTATTATTTTTTATTAATACATATATATAAAATTTGATTTAATTCTTAATATATTACTTCCTCATCAAATTATAATTACATAAGAATCAAGAGAGAAAATTGAATAAACTGATAAAAAAAAATTGTGCTCCAATTTTACATAAATACTAATAATAAGACGTAAAAAAAGGATAAAATCTGCAAAATTTTTGTTAAATTTCTAATATTTAAAAAATAGGTATACCAAACATCCGTAATTCCAACATCTTTAATTATCTCGATACATAATTTTAACATAACAATTAACAACACGTTCAAGAATAATAATAGGTCATCTTAATAATACATTTAAAAATATGCAAAATACAATTATTCTCCAATGGACTGTTCACGTTCCCAATGTTTTTCGTGAAATATTGATCGTGTGACACACGTTCCAGATGCAAAGAGTACATATCGTTACTCACGATGGTAAACGCGAACAGTGTTAACAGCGCAGAGCTTTGATTAAAGTTTTAATTTATTTTTGAATTCTCTTGCAAGAGGAAATCGGTTTGCCGGCGTTAACTCGTGGTACTACCTAGTAAAATGTTTCCCAGGTACGTATTTACGATACTTCTCCGAATGCGCGTCAATGTGACGTTAAGCGTAAATTACTTGCACTCTTTGATTATTTAATCCATTTTTATATTTATCCGCGCGTGTCAATTTATTCTTTATTGGATTAAAAATGAAACCAGCGGTGTTTAAGATATAATAATAATAAAAGTAAATATCCAGTAAATTCAAATCATAACGAAGTACATTTCGCAGTTCATAATCACTCGGTACGGGCTGCGATAAATTGCAGTTTTACATTCAATATCCGCGATGATATTTTTCCTGAATGCATACTATTATTTTTAATTTGTAACTGAATCCGTGAACATCGCAAAATAATAAATCTAATTAATAACCAACGTTTCACAGTTTACGATTTCATTCGTATAAGTATTATAATAAATTGCAATTTTCCATTGTGTTTAAAAAAAAGTTGTAAAAATATTTGTAATGATCTGTTATTTTTTACATATAAAAATTTCTGTTGTTAGTTTTAAAAGATATATTATATATAGTTAGTAATCTTAAACCAGAGAAACACTGTGTACACACACACACACACACACACACAGACACACACACACACACACACACACAGACACACACACACACA
The DNA here is from genome assembly GCF_001594075.2 of Trachymyrmex cornetzi. NCBI lineage: Eukaryota > Metazoa > Arthropoda > Insecta > Hymenoptera > Formicidae > Trachymyrmex > Trachymyrmex cornetzi. The sequence goes on along the minus strand of NW_017295730.1, from coordinate 1,987,706 downwards.
CACACACACAGACACACACACACACACACACACACAGACACACACACACACACACACACACAGACACACACACACACACACACACACAGACACACACACACACACACACACACAGACACACACACACACACACACACACAGACACACACACACACACACACACACAGACACACACACACACACACACACACAGACACACACACACACACACACACACAGACACACACACACACACACACACACAGACACACACACACACACACACACACAGACACACACACACACACACACACACAGACACACACACACACACACACACACAGACACACACACACACACACACACACAGACACACACACACACACACACACACAGACACACACACACACACACACACACAGACACACACACACACACACACACACAGACACACACACACACACACACACACAGACACACACACACACACACACACACAGACACACACACACACACACACACACAGACACACACACACACACACACACACAGACACACACACACACACACACACACAGACACACACACACACACACACACACAGACACACACACACACACACACACACAGACACACACACACACACACACACACAGACACACACACACACACACACACACAGACACACACACACACACACACACACAGACACACACACACACACACACACACAGACACACACACACACACACACACACATATAACTTACACGAGCAAAAATGTTTAAGTGGACCGAGAAAGGCTAACGCGGCAGTAGAAAAAGCGCATTGGTGGTCAACCAAGTAGAACGAGTCCAGATTGTGTCAGGCGTGGCACCTAGTAGAAAAGTCGTTTACGTCAGACAGTAGCCAAGCGAGTCTGTGACTTCTGGTGGTCGACAACTGGCGGTAACAGTTGTTCGCCCTGCTACGTGTGATACATACGGTGTCCGCTTCCTGTCTTACAGTCGACAGTGTCAGAAAGTCACGTTTCAATGCAGAATGTCCAGTTGCACAGTAATTCGTATAGCCTGAACGGATAAATAATCCTGGTTTAATTCGAATCGAGATAAATCTCGCGCTTCAAATATACTTCTGGTTTGAACACAATTAGCCCTTCGATTTTTTTCCGGTTGAAGATATTAATCCAGGAAGTCACCTGGAATATTTTTGTACCTCAGTGGTAAAAAAATGTAAATTATTTGAAAATATTGTTTTATATGGATATTATTTAATATATTTTTTCTTTTTTAATAATTATTATTTAATTTTTAAATATGCTATTAAATAATGTACAATAAAAAAACGTTATATTATTTAAAATCTTTATTTTTTAGAACTATTATAATAAATTATTTAATGTGTTTTTGTTCCACTTAATATTTGATTTTTACTTATTTTTTTTAGAAAATTATGATTAAATCAGTATTGATAATATTCTCAAATACTAAATCGAAACATAATTATTAATATATAATATACAATATGTTGTTAATAATAATGATTTTAATTGAGATGTAAAAATATCTCAGGTAATCATTTATATAAAACAAATCAAATGACTATTCTCGAGTAAAATCACAAGCCTATAAATAAATGAAAAAATAAGTAAAAAAGGAAAATATATAAATATCATTTATGCTTAGTATACATATCATTTATACAGAACTTATGTATCTTCCTTTTTCTTCGCATAAATTATAAATGTGTAACTTTCGAAGAGACATGAGAAGCGAATTCATCAGTTGGTTAGACATCCGCGAAGATATGCTCGTCCCGGATATCTTCAAGTGCATCGCCTGAGAGATTGATAGTCCTGCTGCTTAGAAAAGATTTTCCTTCCGCGGCTTATATATGTCACAAGTCATAAAAATTACAGCGCATTACGCTTTAATGTCACAGTGCCCTCGTTTCCATTCGCATCTCGTTGCGACCTTCTTACGTCGCACTTTCAAGCGCGACGCTTACTTATATTCGTTGAATATTTTCTAGACTTTGGCAGAACGACGTCGCATATTGCGTCGTTCTGGGCATGTGATGAAAGAAGGAGAAAAATATAAAACTCGCGATAAAGTGCGAGATAAGCAGAGCGGAAGACCAAGAATTTGAATTAAGGAAAGCCTGGTTAAATTCTTACCGTGGCTGGCCGGGCCACAAACGCAACGAGAGTTTATAGTATGGTTCATTATAAACTATACATTGTGCTTCATGATATATCGTAATTACCGCCAATGGTAGACACTTGGATTACAAAATGCAATTACAAAATGCATAAAGTTAAATGTTACCCATTTAAATTTATAGAGCAGTACATTACCGTTTATCTTCCTAATTAGTTCCTGCTATTCTTAACTTTTAAAGATGACAATTATTTCATCAAATTTATCAATGTTACATTAAGTATACTTAATTATTAATTAGCTGTTATTATTTGAAGATTTTGAAGATAGCAAGTATCTAATCACAAATTTATTAATATTTCGTTTAGTATACTTAGTATAACATTCATAAATTTGATTAAATAATTGTTGTCTTCAAAAGCTAAGAATAATAAGATCTAATTAGCAAGACATAGACTAGCAAGAGCAAGACTTACTTATTTATTTACTTGATTTGTTACAAAATTAATTATTATTTAATTTTAACAAGTGATTTATAAAAATGATCTTTATAACGTACGTTTTTAATAATAAAAATGATAAATTTAGATCGTTTTTATTATTAATTATATAAAAACGCGTAACGGATTTTCGATATTAATCCCAGCGCGACCAAGTTTGCTTAGTTATATTGTAAAGGTCTATTTACAAGGTGACGAGTGAGTTTGCGACGAACAATCCGGTGCAGCCGTACCGCGTCGAACTTTTAGATTAATCGAGCTTTCGACCGAATAACATTTATTCCATTATCGTTGCCGTATTTGTAATTCAAATTCGTTTCCCGTCCGGAGTGATCCCATCAGCATCGCACCGTTGTGGAAAATCAATCGTCTCACGAGATACGCGAGAATACTTTCAATCTGTTGATAAGACCGCGAACATATTAATTACAATTTGGATACTCCATTTGAATACTCATGAATAGACAACGATCTGTTTCTTTTGCAATTAGTTTTTACGATAATATTTAACAACAAAATTTGAATCAACAGAATTTTTCTTACACTATTAACAGTTAATATTGGTAATTATTGCAAATAGGTTAAATCTCACTGATCACTTTAACACTTGACTCATTTTTATGTCTAAATTAAAATAATTAAAATCGATATAATCCGATTAATTAATGTCTTTAAATTATATCATCTATTCAAACTTTTCTTTCATTATAATTGAATTGTTTGACCTGACGGAATTTTAATAGCAATATATACATATTTGATCGATCAATTGCCGTTAACTTTGCTAAGAAAAAAAATGTGTGTTTTATATAGAATATACTGTTAATTTCAGATAATTTTTAAATGTAATTTCAGAGAAATCGGAATCATTTAACTTAGCGTTATTAATGCTTAAATCATTTAATTATATCATTACAAAAATTTATGAAATAACATGGAAGGAACTTAATTCTGTTTAATTATTACAATTCGATGTAAAAGTTCAAGGCTGGAAAGTTTTATCTCTCTTTCAAAAATAATAAATCAGAAGTACAGATTAACAAATGGACAGTACATTAAATATATACAAAGATTAAGAGAACATCATACGTATCATACAAAAGCAGATTCTGATTTATTAATTAGTAAAGTAAGATATTGCAAAGAAATCAGCTCCATGGAGAGTATCATGGTCGGAATAGCATCTAACCCTCGATTGGATTAAAACGAAACTTTTACTTAGTCCTCGCGACCGTGTAAGCCGTAAAGCGGAAGTTTTTGTGCCACTGGGAATAGAAGCTTTATCTCGTGACTCTCTCAGTGGTTCTCTCAATGGCGCAGACTGACGGAAAATTTTTCTCGAAAACGAGATCGAAAAAGTTCCGACAACCCAGGGGGAAACGATAATTAAAGGGCGTAATCGCATATTTAGCGGCGGGCTTCTGTTCGTTCGTATAATAGTTCGATCGACCTCGATAAACGCAGTGGTCGATTCGCCAAAAAAGAATCCCCATCGCCGGAATTCGTGCGAACGAAATTGCGAGACTTCCGAACAGCTTTATTCGAGAGCCTCTCTGAAACTGGGTCGTCATGTGGTACGCGAGAAACGCTCATTTGATTACCATTCCGATCATTTATCTCGAGATTGCTGACCCCATTCTTTTCATGGAAAGGGAGGACATGAACAGACAGGGATGCGTCTTCGGTCTAATAAAGCCCAACTTCAGCTCTTGCTCGTTACACCCGCAGGATGGTCCACGTTTCATACGGTTGTCAGATGCGGCGTTCTATCCGCACAATCGCGATTAATCATACCTCAGGATCACGAAGGATGAGCGACGCATGAAAATGAATCATTCGCGTATTGCTTTGCACCGTTTACAATCACTATTACTGCGGTATCGCCAGAGGCAACCCAGCTTGTGCTTGAAACACTTGAGCGTGCTACTTAGGGTAAACCATGTCGCTATCGTCTATTTAAGGAATGCACTTTGATTATAGAGGAACGGACGTGCCGCTATTCACCAAATTTGACATAAACGCAGGAGCAGCCTAATTAGAAGCCAAATTTGAACCAATAAATATACAGTGTCTCTACAGCATTTGCGCTATTTATATACAGATTAATAAATGGAATGTTGATTATTCCTTACTTGACTACTTATAAGAATTTCATAAGTTGTTTTCTATTTATCTTTTTTCTTTATAAATCTCCATAAAATCTATTTTGTCTTCTCTAATCTTTCTTGTCTTCTCTCCTTTCTACGAGCTTCACTACTTGAAAGAGATTCCGTTATATCGCACGCGACAATGTAAGCTGATAGAATTCTTGCCTTTTGGTGGCACGACTTCGTTCCGATTTCTTCCAACGTAATTGGATAGTCAAGCAAGCTGTCGGGGAAATATCGATCTAGTTGCAACCTTTAGAACCTTTATTTAAGAAATCCCTTTCCGTCTTTTCTCCGAGATCAAAAGCTGTTGAGTGTTCGAATTTACTGCATTATGTAGAGAGAGGCATTTAACATATTGTGGATCGCATACCAAAATATGCTTTGAAATATAAATATGTGTATATGATAATCAAAATCGGAATGTAATTTCATTTAATAATAATTTCACAGCTGTATCGTATTATAAACAAACACTGTGTGTTTGTTGTTTTATATTAAAATATTAATTTTTCAACATATATATGAAATTGCATAAATTACAACATTTTTTCTTGTCTTATATCTAGAATTGAAAAATTAAATATAAAAACATACACAATCTTCTAATTCTTTTAATTTATTTAGTATATTTAGATAAAAAAAAAAATTCTTTACTTTTTCAGGTGTGGCGTTTTCCTTTAAACTCGATCGTGAAAATTCGCTACTTTGGCACTAAATTAAGACGGAGGAAAAGAACGCAGTCTTTCAGATATGATCTAACTGAATCTGCGAGATATGATCGCTTTCATCACTTCTTGAAAATGTACGAGCCGACCCTGTGTTGTAAAATTTTTGATCATGGGGATTTTCTACGATAACGTCGAATTCGTTACGTGACGTATCTTCTCCGACCATTTAGGAGGCTTATCCGAAGTGCTAACAGGTAACACGCGTCAAATCGCTAGTCATTTCCGCTTGACGATTTCAACCGTCACCCAGTGCTATATATCGAGGAAACGGCAGTCCCTGCTGATACGATGAAAATTTTAAGATGATCTCGGTAGGCGGGTGATGTAAAGCCTCCGGTGGGAATTACTACAGTCTTTATTGGTACGTGCAGCGCCTGAGAAAAGAAAGCAAGGATTATGGTACTGAACATCGTGGCGCGTACTCAGAAGCAAGATGAAAAATTAATAATGAATGGAGCAATAGTATGTGGTTTTTTTAACTTCCCCGAGAATTCAATGAGAATTCGTCAGAAAGTTATAACGATACATCAAGAGTGTATTTCAATGACGTTTCATTGAATATCGTGGCTATCAGTATATAGCAAAAAATTTCCAATAGTTATTCACGTCGTTACGATAACAAGAAATTCTACGGCAAGAGACGAATGAGGATCGTAGAAATTTGCTGTAAAACGATACAGCTAATCATAGAAGTAACGTCGGCGATAAATCCACTTTAGTGGATTCGCACGTGCGCGAACTATCGTGTTTAGCCTGGGATTATAGCTACACGAAGTTCAAGCCACGAAATTGGTGGAGCAAAGAGGCCCGATCGTTGCTTTCGTTCCAGGATCGTGAAGTTCTCTCTCTCCGAGAATTGATAAAATTTTCAAGAATATCGCTTGCCTCGTCTCAAGTACGTGAAGTAGCTTCCTGGCGCAGAGAGAGAATTTTTTTACGATATTCGTCGGATATACCTCGCAAATCAATATTTTTACTTCACTTCGATGTCTTGATCAAAAGGACCAATAACTGTAGATTAATTCCGTAAAAATCACGAAAGAAGTTAATTTTGTTTAATCCAAGAGTTAAGTTAGATATTCGGAATTTAAATATTATACATGGTAATGTTTGAGTAATAAGTCTTTATCGAGAAATTGTAACAAATTTATCATCTAAGTATTTAAAATAGTACGCGTGATATAAAATGTATAAATATTAAAATGTGTATCTTAATATTAAAATATATGGTGTTTTTATTTATATTGAAATGTATATTTATAAATCTTTTTTCACTTGCAATAACGTAACATCAAAGTGTATCTTAATCTACTTTTCTTTGAATAAAAGTTGAAAAATTATTCCAATGTTACAATGGGGAGTATTACTCGCTGCTGGCAGAGTGTCGTTCAGAATAGTATACTTATAGGAACAATCCTCTCTTGACTTTTATGAAAGAAGAAAAGCTATCTTAATCTTCTTTCTCTTTAAATCCTTCGTTCGTTATCTACACGACGTGCACTCTTCTCATAATGATTAAAAATAATCATTTTTAATTGCAAATTGCGTTACGATAGGTAATTTATATGTGTGCGTGAGACGATAATAATGGGAAGTAATCTTGAAGACCTCGTTCCGTATAATTAAAAATATTAATGACAAAACTAATATAACACAATTAATAGAAGCTTTCCCTTCTCCAGCTTTTCTAATTTTCTAATTCGCTAACGTACTTCGCCACGGAGCTAATTGGCGCGATAGGTAATACTTATTTCGCGGTCGAAACGGCCGCTTCAAAGCTGACTATAATTTTCAAAGCAAGTGCCGCTTCTCGACGTATGTCGAAGTTCTTGCCATTCTGCGACATTATCAGCGGAGCATGAAATTAGAAAGCGCCCGCTCTTCTCTCTATCACGTTTTGCTCCGTGACGATGACAATTTTCGCATTGCAACACTGGAATATATGCACTTAATATTAAAAATACCAAACAGTCCTTATGACCGGTTCAATTTTCGGGATTAATATTATATTTCTAAAAATAATTAATAATTAATAGAACTCTCAAGTTTTTAAAAACAATTAATATAAATGATAGGGCTAATGAGAGTCAAACGCAGAAAACAATGCGTAATTATATAAAAATATTTTTTGATATCATTTAATCGAATGAAAGGTATGAACGTGTTTCAGCTCCACTTTGAGCCATTTTCAACGGTAAAAGTACAAAAAAAAAATTTTTTTCCTCTCTCAGATATCCTGTTCATTCTCACCTATGATGGAAATTCTGAAGTTACCCTCTTACTATTACATTTCTCACGTAAAAAATAGGATTCTGAAATTCTTTACATTTCAATAATTACTTTCTTTATACTGATGAAATATTTGATTTTTCATAATTTTCTTTATTTTCACTGTAATTTATTCGCTTGATCCTTTTAGTGAGTAAAAAAACGTTAGCACTTCTAGTGTTAAGCAGCTCGCCTGGAGCAATCCGATCGTTCATGTCACACCAAATTTCGTTAATAAATATCTGTCATTGATACAAGAGATCGATCAGGCAAAATTCCGCTCACGGTTAATCAGTAGGAGGAGGTATACAATCTGTCATTCCGTTCAAAATTTGTCACGGTAAATGCGCTTAAACGGATATTGACTTATCTCTCCGATCCTCTTATCTACATTTACTCGTTTCTACTCCTCGATTCCTCTTTCTTCCAATCGCTCTACGTTTTGTTTCCCGTTCTCTTCCTTATCGTAATTTCTGATCCAATTGTATTCTCTGTTTCTCACTTGTTTCAGTTCTGCTGCAAATGTGCCCTCTTTCTCTAATGCGAATACGTTGTTTCTTTTGAAGATGATAGGATTCAACGAGAGAAGAAAGTCAACAGGGAGAACGTTGTGTTTCATTCGCTGCCGTAATTAAAAGTCTTTCCTTTGTAGAAAGATACAGTGAAAATATATGTTAAAATATATATTGAAGTACATTCAAATATCACGATCGTGATATTTGAATGTACTTCAATATATATTTTAACATATATTTTCCATCTTAATTACAGCAGATCATTCCGATAATATAAAATAAAAAAGTATATTGGGACTTGTCTCAAAAAAAGTTTATTTAACCGAAAATTAATTATGGATAATTAGTTGCTATGAATCGTTATCAAGAATTTTTTATAAGTATTTGTAAGTTTTAATTAATGTTCTTTTTAACGATAAAGTATTTAGACTCTATACAATAGTTTCCTTTGACAAATTCGCTGTTTTAAAACTTTGAGGCGCGGTAATTTAATTCAAATAACATTATCATTACTTCTTTCGACATCAGTACTTTCTTTGCAGATGAAATTATACCGCCTCTTTATTCGTATTTCATTCTGACTTTGTAGTTGCCTCTTCTCAGCAATAGCGTTTTTCATCCGCGTTTCCTCTTTACGAATTTTACGAAGTAGCGAAGTCTCAATAGCGATAATTGCACCTGCACGAATATGCACAGGAAAATTCTTCTCTGAATCAACATAGACATCGTCGAAGTTTAAAGGGGCACTCCGGCTTTGCAGTCTACCGTTAATCCACTACCTTTTGCGTTTCACGTCTGTCGCTTTTTCTTGCCACCACACGACCGCGGACCAACTCTTTTTGTCCAGCCAGAACGAGATTCAGTTGGGAATTGCGTCATCCGTTCCTAGAAAATCTACCTTGGATCAGTTCGTCAAAGGAAGATCTTCTGTAAAGTTCCAATTACGGTGAACAACGTACAGAAGTTGTGGCGAGTCTATGCCGCAGGCAACAAAACTCCGGTAAATTGTAGTTATTAAGGTAAAAAGAAGATCGGTCGAACGTAACTTTGTTAAATTTTGTTACTGGACGCTAGTCACTGTCTGCAAGAAATTATGACACCTCAGTCTAAAACATCCATTATATTAATTAAAAAAACTATAAATTTTAGTCTTACATTTTATACAAAACGGTCACTTTAATTTTATTTTCATAAAAATATGTATATACTGAAAAAAATTTTGAATTTTATTAAATATTTGTTTAAATAGTACTAACGAAATATTTATTGATAGTAAATGAACATTTATTTAAAATAAAACATTATAAATAAATAAATATAGGTTTACATTTAGTAAATATTTCATTATTCAAACAAATAATACTATAATTCAAACAAATTTTAACAAAGTTGGGTAAATTTTTTCAGTATATTATTTCTTAAATAAATATGGCTTACAACTTATTTTTGAAAAAAATTATATATGTATAAAAATAAGAATATATATATTATTTTCTTTCAAAATGTTAGTATTTTTCTTGTAGTCAAAAGTATTGGAGTAATTATACAAATATAATTCTCATTAGAGGAAACGAAGTTAATGGTCGATAATTATTTATAAAAGGAAAAAAAGATTTTTGAAGAAATAGTCTTGAATGATTGAGTTTGGTCGATAAAACGTAATATATATTTTTGCTGGTTTGTTTTTCATGGAAAAGTACCTGCTCGATTCACTTGTAGCATCGACTAGACTCGACTAACGCTATGTATCCCAAGAGAATTTCATGTAATAGAGAACGAGAGAACATAAACATCACTTACCAGGTATAGCCTCAAGGAAGATATTATTAGATATCGAAATTCGGGTAAATTCTATTTTTTGATAGATAACAAGAAGAACCAAAGCTGCAGTATGGAATACATAAACGAACAATGTTATAGAAAAAAATTACATCAGAAATTATAAAACTATTTGATAAAAGAATTAATCTGCTCTTCTTGATCCGAAATAATTTTAATCGCTTTTCAGAATAAAAGATTTTTTTTTAATTTTCGACATTTTCAACAAAATATATAATTGAAGACATATATTTGTAAAATTTATTTAGTTTTTAAAAATAAAAAAAATTAATTAACTGCTACCACATAGCTACTGCAGTTAATTAATTTTTTTAAATTTGAAAAATAATTATTTTTACAAAATATATCTTCAATTATATATTTTATTCAAAAGGTTGAAAAAAGTTATATTTCCATATTTAAAAGAGAGAAATTAAAGTACTTCCATGCGTGACTTTGATGATATAAATTTTTTTATTTCTACGAATAATCCATGCTCGGAGGAGGAATAAGTTTAGTTACGCAGCTAATCACCACGAGTGAATTAATTGACTTACTAACTATAATCGAACGTGCACAAACGTTCTCTCGTGTAACAGGCGAGAGGGAAAGCATCTAGATAGCAGCTTTGAGTCGCTATCAAGTACTATGTCCGTGGGGACTTCTATATTGGTCTCTCATCACCGTCCGAGCGAGAGTTGAATGCCTTATTCATAAATATCGGTTCCGTTTGCGAGCGTATTATATCCACCGCTAGAGCGTACAGGATAAATACTCGTTTCACGAGAAGTCTGCAAATGGAGAAGAACTGAAAAGGAAGAGGACAAATATCGCCGACGAATGCAGAAAAAAGAAAAGAATTATGAGTAGAGCAGAGAGAAAAAGACAAAAATAATATTACAATATTATTACATTTCTAAAGGCGAATTATACGAAACTGATGAAGCTCTTAAAGAAATATTTGGATAGTGACGGACGTGTACTCTTGTTCTTTTTAATATAATAATAAGCAATTTTCTCTCAAGGAAGAAAGATGCTTTCTTCTTAAGAATATTTTCTTCTTTTTTAATCACACAATTTTATTTATGCCAATAGGAAAATGGCAGATTACGTTTTCCGACAAGTACGCGGATATCGTTGATGGGTAAACAGAAAAATACGCAAGTATTTATTTCGCGTCGCTCTTGCAACTTTCCGATAACTGAAACTTTTTTAATGGATGCGAATCGATTGCAAATCCTTGGAAAATATCTTTAAAATTAAGTAGAAGAGAGAGTAAAAGAGAGAGTATAAAAATATATCGATTTTTTTTTCTATTAAATGTACATGTAATTTGCAATGTGCGTTATTTAATTTGGAAATGCTATAAATTCAGAAGCATTTAAAAATCCGGAAAAAGTTGATACAAATTCATGTTAAATTGGATCAAGTTATTTTATCGCAACATTGTGATAAATTGATTTGTCCATACAGTTGAATTCAAGTGAAAATCTATGGCAAGTAAAACGGGAAAAATGTACTTTTTAAATGTTTTGCAGAAGTCGAACTTGGCGCGGACTCCCTGAAGTGGTTTCTTAGATGTGGACGTTGGTCTCGACAAACTTCCTTAAACGACATGTGAGTTTTTTTTCTTAACTCTCGTTGTACGCATCACTTTTATTACTGATTGCTCATAATCGGCGCTGATCGTACTACAATAAATTAAACGAAATGGCATCGAGACGATATGCTAAGTTGATTACCATTTATGTGCACGAATTCCTTGGACACACCTCCGAGGAGTCGCACGATTCCGAATATACGAGAAAGTCCGTAAAATGATTATCGATCTTTAAGGCTAATTGGCGATCTAAGAATATCTATTGTGTTAAACATGATTAGATTAATGGAGTAGAGTCGCTCAACCTTCAAAAAATTGTTACTCCTTGAAATAAAATTTTCGTAAGAAACCGTAAAGATGAAATGTAAATATCATAACTAGAATTTCTTCATGCCTTATAATAATTTATACTAAAAGTACATAAAGATAATGGTTTTTATAAAAGGAAAGCAAATGCTTAGTCTTAAAAGAAGATAAAGAAAAAGCTTACGCTTTAAAACATGAGGCCTAAAAAAATAATTTTTTAAAATTATTTGAGGCAATTAATTGCGATGTATATTTCATACCTATTTTTGGATACTTATACTTTGCGCAGAGCCGCTACTCTCGATCACCCTTAAAGCCGATACTGCGCGATCAGCTTCATCGATACCTTCGATATTTCTGGGGTGCATGGGATGTGGCTGTTTGTTAAGGTACTGTTTACAATGGCGGTGAAGAAAAACAACAGAAAGGGGTGGCCTTAATCAAGAGCACAGGTTTCTCTTTAGAAAGGGGTAGCGGGGTATTCTTAGAACGCTGAAAGGTGGTTGTCTCTCGGTGATCGAGTCCTTGCCGGGGATTATTGATGCAGCGGTTACAATGAGAACTACTTCAAACTACCTGTAATTCTCCCCGTAATGGATAGCCCCCGGGAAAGAAGCTTCTGCACGAAGCGCCTCGAATACGCGTAGATAGTAAGAGGAAACGTAACAATGAGACGGACTGGAGAACGTATTTCCACCGTTTCACGAGTAAATCGAAAGTCGCCAAAGGTGGCGAGTAATTAACGTGAATTGCTCGGCGAAGAATTACATAATATCGGCTACAGAATGTAAGTGAATGGCACGTGAAACGCGCCTCTGTTAATTTGTCAGTTAATTACTCTAAATTTACTTTAAATTCATTTTTAATTTTTATTCAGAAATCTAATCATACTAGTATGATAAATTCATGTGCCCAGTAAACACAACTAATTGTTATAATTTTCCATTCGCCGATATAACTGTAATATAACAGTTACTAAACAAGTAACTGTTATATTGGTGGGTGGTAAATTATAACTAAGTTACGTTATTGTTTATAGTTGATGTTTGTTGGACGCATAATTTGCATATAATTAGTTACAGTATAATCTTTTGCATTATGTAGGCTGTATCCACAAAATTTTTTAGAGATCATTCTGCTGGTTAGAACAATTCAAAGATATGCATAAATACGCTTTTATATGTTAGTGCACAAGTTGTAAAAATAATAAAAGGTGATAGAGCAACTTTGTAATATTGATGCATTTGTAGGTGACAACATGATTATTATCAATCATCAATACGGTTGAATGCTGTGTTTACGTATCTAAAATGAGATAATACTTCTCCATAACATCAGAATACGAGAGCCCTTCGGGCAAAAATTCGATCACTGAGAGACTGAAGAGCATCACAGTCTCGATTCACGTTCTAAAAAGGGAGCAGCGCGAATCGAACGTTGAAAACGATTGTACGTGCGCATAAAGCCAAGCATTTGTGAGCTCTTCCCATGCTCTTGTCCCTCCCATCATCCACCACCTCTATGTACTTTGTGAGTAGTCCCTAATTGCGGAGTGCGATGCTCGACGACGGACGATCGATGAGTTCGGTCCGGTTCCTATCCTACGCATTTCGTTGAAAAATGAATCCACCCTAGACAATGTACCCCGCGCAGAATATAATTGGGATGGGATGTATGATTAATCGATCGGCAAGCTAGTCGTCGACGAATCGGAGACAAGCTCACGGTCGCTCGTTAATTACCGTGGCGCTTGATAGATCGCTCGTGCAAAGATACGGTTAAGTGTTCTTCACGTAAGGATTAGTTATACCGTTGTTGTAGCGCAAAATTCTTAGCTCACATAAGTCGGGTGATCATTCACATAGCTAACGTATGTAGACAGTCTGCAAGTAGTGGTTGCATCGCATTGCGGAAGCTTCGTTTAAATGATATTTCAGCAAAATGCAGCCGTACTAATACATTCTGTACATACAGAACAATATTAAACCTTACAAATGATCGGAATGGTGCCTTTAGAATTATGCCTGAGAATAACAAATAAATGTAACAAATTATAAATTCGTGTTTTTTTTTATTCTTTTAGCACGATGTTTACGCGAACGCACGAATTTACCAACTCGCGAAAAACGTGAGAGTGCCAAGAGATAATTGCTTCCGCCGTCGCCTGGTGCTAACAATAATATTGTCTTCTTCGAGAGTTGCGTTCCACGCTTGGAGAGATCATTCATTTTATTTACTTCGAACTTCAAATCAAAATAAACCTACCAAGTGAATGTGCAAACGCAGTTTACCTTTATTCTATTTAACTCCGCTTTATTTTGACTTTATTTTGTATTTCGTTATTGAGCAAACGTCACGCAAAGAATTACAATTCTGCGAATGTTAAGTATTTCTTGTTTGGATTTCGCATATACATTTTTCTATTTTAAGTTATATGTGTGAATTTATATTTCCATTATATAAGTTTATAAAAAGATTCTGCATATGAATATCTAGGTAATTGAAATATATATATTCTATCAGAAAAGAATTTGAATTAATTTATTTTTTACAATTCAATTGCCACTTTGCTGTATAATCTGCAGAAGACTTTTAGTTTTAATCTTCCATAATTTGAGAATAATTGACACTCTGAGATTTTTAAAAAAAGCTGCGTTCTAGTGAGAAATATGAGTACAAAATACACACATCCACTCACACACACACGCGCGCGCGCGGGCGTGTGTGCGTATACGTGTGTGCGTGTGCATATACATGTATATATGGTGTAATGAAGGGGTAAGAGAAAGACGAAGCGCCATGCAATAAGAAAAAAAAAATGGACAGGTGAGCGTCTCTAACGACATTTTCATACTCGAGTCTCAGCTTCTTTCCCGCGCTATTCTACCGATAAAACTTTCCCCATGAATATTTTATGAGTCGATCCAAGTGATACAACCCTCGGCCAACGATGCATCAATGCTTTTCCCCGGATTCTCTTGATCGAGAACGGTTCGATCCCTTCCCTATCCCTGATTCACCGTGTCCACGACAGGATGACGATACATACGCGGATTTGGACATACACGATCCCTAAGCCCTCAATTTATATTAAGCTACATAGATTAGGTTTAAACATTAAGGGTATTTAGACCCGATTACAAACGTGTATTCAAGGGATGTGCGATATAAGCGGTCACGAGGGAAAGCGGAGGCGTTTATATTGACTATACTACTGAGACTATCCCGTTTCTTCTTTAATATGGAAGGAAAAGGTTTCCCGGTACAAACGAGATCGGACATATTTTATTACCCTTAACTCTACTAATTCTATAGAGGCAGGTTTATTTCTAAAAATATATTTATGTAATTAATTCAATAATATGGTCTTAGTATATATATTTATATAATCAATTTAATACGACTTTCTCGACACTGTATACGCATCCACATCAAACATTTTATGACATTTATCAAATATATTGTGCAAACATAAGTTCCGTTATTTTTTATTCAATTACAAAAAGGAAATGTAAATTGATAGTCCGAATGATAGTCAAAGTTTAATAAAAAATATAAAGCATAATGTCATTCTTTCTTTATTCTAAAAAAAAAAAACAAAACTACTACATTTTCACTGAATTTTCACTGAAACCTTACATAAAGAATACGTCGATAATACGCGACATTTTTCCGTTTTTCAGTCCGAATTTTTACCTTAGAATTTTCGATGGCGCCTGACACGCTGTATACGATCGTGTCACAGCGCGTCAACCCTTTCGGTTTCCACCTGGTCGCGTTCCTCTTATGGTAGCGTTACAGTGATCGCCACGGGCTTTTTCACGTCAATGCGCAACTTCTTGCGGAGTACCGAATCGAACTTCCGCATCGTTTCGATCGCTCTCGTGTATGGTCTCTATATTCTATCACGATTCTAAAGCTTCGTGACACGTAGAGTCTGTTTGGTGCACGAGTTGTCACTTTCTGTTTAGATCCCGCAAGGTATACCATCTCGACTCTTTATCTCTCTGTCAACTTTTTTACACTTTGTGTGCCGTCTGGATCTTTGCAGCGAGTGGTGAACTGTGTCTTCCGGAAAGACACTGTCTTCTTTTGTCCGATCCAGAGTTCATGTCGTTGATTCTCTTCGTGTTCATCTCCCTTCTCTGTTTGATCGGCACGTTTTTTCATGACAATCCCATTTTTCTCCTTCTATCTCTTTTTCTCTTCCTTTCACGCTTCGCCTTGTGCGTGCTACATTCTACACCTTGTCTCGTTCAAGAACAATCCTCGTTTTCATCACGCTCCTGACAGTACACATTTCTAGTCTTCTATCTTTCTCTATCAGCTGCCTTTATCAACGCTCTCCGCAGTAGTTTTATCTTTATCGCTCTTCAGTACACGCACTTTTCCGCCTTTCCTCTTTCATCCGATTCACCCCCGTCTCGTCCACTTTCTCGATCTTTCGCCATCTCGCTTCAACCATCGTGCGTCCATTTCTGCTTCTCCGATCCCCTCTGCCATTGTCTTCCTTTCTTCGTCTCAAACCCTCGTGAGTGTCTCTCTTCAACGTCACTCTTTGCGCCATGTCTTCTTTCTCTAACCCATCAACCCTTCTCTCTCTTTATCCACCACCCTTTCCATGCCCTGCTTCTTTCCTTCTTACTCTCTCTCTAGCTATCTCCCACCAACTCACGCACACCCTCCGCCGTCGTCAAGCGCCGGTTCCGTGCGGATTGGTCCTGCGCGCTAGGGGATGCTGCGAGATAATCGTATCCCCTCACCAACCCCCGCGAGTCACCCCACGTCGAGGGAAGCAGCAGTGAGAGCCAGGCCGCCGCCATAGCCGCTCCCCGGGCAACGAAGGAGGAGAAACCGGCGAATCACTCTCTCTTCCTCTTTCCTCCTCTGTCTCTCTCCGTTTCTCGTTCTCTCCGTCTCTGTCCGACGTTCCCGGGTGTCGCGCGTTTCGCGGCGGCGACGTTTTAACCCATATTCCAGTCTGGAGTTTTACCAGCGTGGCACGTCGTCTCGCACGCGCGCGAACCGACACTACCGGGCGAGTACCGGGCAGCGAGAGTGACGTGGACCTGGACACGCGTGAATCTCTTCCGCGAGTAGCGTGTACTCATCCGACGTGAGTGCGTAGAGACGGTGCTGCTGACGAGACGTCGACGACTTCCATGGCCATCGAGCGTAGAACAACGTGGTAAACGTGCGGCATGTCTAAATTTCTCCTTGACTACTCCGGCGACGATGATGACATTTCGGCGACGACGGCGGCGGTAGAGGCTTCGTGCGCGTGTCACTCGTTGACGTGGATGACCATCGTTCATTGTCGAGCGCTATTCAAGGCGCAAGGGTGATCGGTGAGAATAGTTCACGGTGGTAGTTAGAAAGGACGTTTGTTGGACAGGTTCCAAGAATCTTAACGATTAGCGGTTCTCTTGGTTCGCGATAATATTAGATTTGTTAATAATTGTTTAACCGGCTGAAGAACGCGGCATCTTTTAAAGATTTACCATTCGCACGTACGAATGTTGCCGGCCTTTGTAATTGATATCGCGTGTACGTGATACGTACTTGATTACGGTGACATCGATGGTTCGTAAGCGTATGAATAAAAAGCAAAGCGTAGTGAGGTTTATACTGCAAGAAGTTTGTGGTATTGAAGGCTGCGGCGAGCCATGAACTTGAGGGTTGCTAAAAATTTTGTTCGCCGTGTTAGTGTGAGTGTTCGCTGGTAGGTCACGAATGTCATTGCGTAAACGTGCGGATGGAACACCGTGGTGTCGATGCTGACCCGTATATGTCAACGACGATGCGGTCATCGAGCGATTGTCTCTAACACCCTAATGGATGATTTAAAGCTACTGTCTCGTGCCAAGCATGCAATTTGCATTGAACGACGATTACAGATGCTCGTCGCAACGTGCACCTACCACTGACTCTCGACGGAACGATGACGTAAACGCAGATGTCAGGCGTGGATTTTAGATTTTACTCAACGTAACGCCTTTTGGATGGGATGCTAAGCAGAATGTCATCGTTAAACGCACGTTAATTTTACGTTTCGAGACTGCAATCAATTTCAAAGGGGGTTCGTACCTTGGTGATGCAAACAAGCGAAAATTCGAGAAACAGGAGAGAAAGGCGAAAGCTCGAGGATACTTAGAATGGATTGAATCGTAGGAATTAGTACTTCACGAAAGGAGAGTCCGGAAAATTGTGCCAGAAGCTGCAATTGCTCGGGCACGAAGTACTTCGCATAATAAAACTACGCGTTTTACGAGACATCCTAGAAAGAGGTCTTGCCGGTCGGAAGAAGGCACCCGCAGTCAATAACGTGCCGTTGAGTGTCTACAGACGAAGTACGCACGATATTCGCCGGAGAATTTAATTAAGCGACCAAACATCCAGAATACCTACGAGCCGAGAGCGCGTAGGTTCAAAATATATCTCGCCAGTGGTGAAGTCGATTGCGCGATCGGACGTCATCGCGAGTGTCGCGTCATCGCGAATCGAGACGATTTAAACGTCGGACGGATTTTAAGCGAGGATGAGCGTGAACGTTTATATACTAAATTTATAGAATCGCAAATCATCTGTAGAATAGTTTGCGGAATCTAACATTCGCGTCGCCGGACAGTGGGACGTGATTTTCGGATTTCTTTCATCACGTTCCTCGATTCGGCAATCGCGAGTGTGCAACACTAAACGCTGCATCGGATTATGTGGCGAGGAAAGTAATAATAATCCTGAGGAAAAAAAACGAATTGCCGGTGGCGATCGATGACCGATCGGATCGCTCGATCGCGGCGGGATATCGAGTAATGGCCGTGCGTGTCGACACATGCATTAAGTGAACTGCCGGCAAACAAATTGATCGCGACAATTCGATTGCCGGTGCATCTGACGCCTCAAGTTCCGGCTTTCGCCTGTCCGATATCGTACATACGTGGATGCGCGTAATCGCGGCTCATTAAGCGTTTCGAGCTTGAACAGCACTGGCCGTTTGATCGCGTTGCTTTATCCGTCAACGATGTAACGGGAAAGTCGGTTTCTGCAAATCACGTGGACCTGACAATTCCATACGGCGAGAACAGCAAGCCGAAACTGCCGATTCGCCGGAGAATCAGGAACGCGGGCAATTTAACCGATATACGAAGACATCCCGCCGAGCCGATTTGTTCACGATTCCTCCTCATTCGTGCCGATCGCGAACCAATCAAGCGCGACTTTAAGTGCGTCGACAGCAATATTCTGTTTCCGCGAGTCGGAGCGGAATTTTGCCGCGAGTGTGTCGATCGTGGGCCGTTATATCGCGTAAATTCGCCGGAAAAGAGAGTGCCGGTGATTGTGATAGAATCGAGGTGTCGATTCTAAAGTCGATTTGATACGAAGACGCCGATCTCTCCCACGATTCGCAAGAAACGACGTAGCTGCTCTCTCGCGATACTGTAGCGTCCTAATGACGTCATCGCCTCGGCACATCACGAGCTGCGAGCGACCAGATGAGAGCAAACGGTGTGAAGAAACGAAAGTAGGTATGTGTGTTGCGCACGTGTACGTTGTTACATCAAGTTATTCTTTCGAATCGAGAAAGAGAGAGTGAGAGAAAGAGAAAAAGGGTAGACGAGAGCTAGGAGGAAAAGAAGGTGCGCGAGGGGAGGAGCAGTCATTTTCGAAACCAAGTGGATGATACCTTTTCAAGAGCGGCGCGGTCTGCGGCTGCTGTTCCGAGTTAAACGGCGCACGAAGGGAGCTATGCCCTTTAACATCGCGGAAAGATCGATCTCGCGCACTCGAAACGTCCGGCTCTTGCAATTCGTTTAATCGAAGCCGAGAGGGATGGAATTAACCCTCGTTTGATGCCTGGCGCGCCTTCCTCCCATTGCCTCTCGATGTTTGCGTTTGCAGAACGAAAATGATCTAATGCAATTATCTGGGCCGTGCATTTGATCGTTGATCGGGTTTTGTAGCAGCAGGCCGTAACAATTCGTGATATTATAATCCTCTAAGTTATTGTAAAAAGATATACAAAAGTTTAGCGGTAAATTGTTGAGTAATTGTTATAGTTCACCTGATTTGTGGCTCGCACTTATTTTAGCGATCTTTTGAAGCTTATTAAACAACGCGGGAAATTATTATCTTTCCATATAGTTTGGGACTTTTGTATTGTTCGTCACGACAGTCTGCGAGGTATCGGAGGAAATTTTCTTATAAACTGCAAGTAAATGACGACAATAAACTAATTTCGCTTGACGTTGACATACTACTTTCTTACGCGCGAGGAGCTTGGATTGGGAAAACGAAATCGAACGGCTGCTTATTAACTTCGCGTTCAAAGAAGCAAAAGTGGCGCGGAATGCAATCGGCGATTCAGGTGGAACGAAACTCGATTGAAAGCAGCTCGAGAGCAACCACGAACCGGCATTCCATCATCAGACGCGCTTTATTGACAAAGGTATTTCGTATTACTCTTTGCAAATACTTGCGCTTTCTGCAAACGCGAAAGTATCAAGCGTCCTTCAATCGCAATCTTGTTATTCTATTGATGATAAGATATTTGTGATTCTTCTATTGATAAAATATTTGATATTCAATCGGTATATTGTTCAGCGATAGCACGTTTCCACTAATACAAATTAACTTTAATCTCCGTTCAACTTAATTTTCATTTTTTCTGATTTTTAAAACTAGAAAAAGATGAAGAGCAAGTTGAACCGAGATTAAAATTAACCCACATTGGTGGAAACGAGCAAAAATGCAGGGGTTACAGTCTACCATGAACAAAAGTTAATCTAATTGAATAAATGACTGATATTTTCGAGACTATGCTACATCGGGAAACATTTCGATTTTTGATCTCATCTCCCTGTGGACTCAACTCTTGACATTAATCGTTTTGAGCGGACTTCCGGGAAGCTTTGCTTCCCTCTCATAAAGAACTTGTTCTATAATACTATAACTTATGCATATTTATGTACATAATTTTCTATATTTGTCATTTATGTCACGCTGTTAAGTTTAATATCGTGTGACATTTAATGTCAATGAATAATATACATAGTAATTATAATATGTGATGTAGCTTGATAGAAGAGATTAGTATACATGTAATTATTATATTAAAATCTCTTTCTCTCTTTGTATGGATTCATTGTAATAGCAAAATGACGTAAAATACAATAGCCGATCCAATGAATAATAAACAAGTAAACACATCCGAGATGTGATGCATCGCAACGTGTATAAATCTGTAATAATACTAACTGCGAAACGTGATTAGTCTTGCTTAACAAAACACAATAATTACTGGATATATACACACATCATGTACGCATACCGCGGGATTTATTTTCTTTGCAAAAATTATTCCTTTTTAATAGTTTAATTCGATCTTGGTTTCATTATAAAAGGTGGGTGACTATTTACAGGAAGATTTCTCGAGAGATAGCACAACGATTAGACCGATCAGGATAAAAGTCAAATATCTTTACGGTTACGACATTCTCGGCGGCATTAAGTGTCGCTTAATGGCCGATAGCCGATACCTCGACGTTCGCCTCTTCTTATATTGGCGATGTACGTGCTTGTATATCGAAATGGATTGGATTAACACTTCCGATAATTACAAGTAGCGTTCATTGAGAAAGCAAGTTACAGATGACGTTAAAAAAAAATGATATGACTGCAAAAACATTTTATTTGATAACCTGGAGTTTTGGACGGTCAATCATTAGAAATTAGCAAATATTAATTACGTAGGACATTTAATCGATACATTAATGCATTTAAGCTGTTCTATCAATCTCTCGGTCTACAGTGTGTTAAATGAATTTCTTAAATTGCCCGTAAAAATGAAATGTCAGTTACAACAATCCATATAAAATTACCAATTAATTTGATAGCGCATTATGAATGAGCATTATTATAAACATGACGCCAGTCAATTATGAAATTAGTGTACAAATTTTTGGTTAGCGGTTTACCTCATAATGCACAATAGTTACCTTTCAAAGGACGTCGCTTACTACACTTTATTATTATTATTATTAAGCGTTAATACATTTATTCCCCGCGTGCCACTGTATCCTGACCAGTACCGTGTGATTATACATGTATTATATGTAAATTAATTTCCTGTCCGCTTATTGAAATTGGGATTGTATTTCATACTGATCACTCTGAAAGATGACGATAATTGACGGCGATTCGTTGTATGCGTTCATACGATCATGTACGATATTAAATTCGTCATGTGTCTTCTGTTGAACGCGGACGTCAAATACCAGATAGCAAAATAATTACGCAACAGCTTTAATCAACGCGTCATCGATGCAACGCACGGGGTGTACGTGTGCGAAGTTATTAAACAAATCAATATCTCCGGCCCTTCGCGTGCAAATTAACGTTTCGTTAACGGGCAAAGTCGAAACGCGATAATTTCGAGCAAAATGTATTTATCTGAATTATGACAGATGTCGAGATCAGCAAGTCGTGAGTGGAATGGAAATGTCTGTATGAAAAAATATTTGTGACATACGACATTGCGTACATTCCAAATAGACTGCAAATCTCGTACTATAACTCGTGCGTTATTCAATTTAATACAATCTCGCGTATTCTTCCTAATCTCGCATGTTTGTACGATTAAAAATCACTGTTTATCTTTTCTAACTTTTGCCCAATTCTTTCAGTTAATTAACATTTTATTATTTTCAACTTCCATATGTGTTAAAATGTAAATTATTCTATTTCTATGTAGTTAATTTAGAAATAAATAGCGTCCATGTTAATGCATCCAGTAAATAATGAATAAATTTGTGTGTGTGTGTGTGTGTGTGTATAGTGTGTGAGAGTTAAATTTATAATACATTAATTCCTTGAATCAAATTATAACTCCTTGTTTTAGTTAAATTAACGACATATCCAGTAGGAGCAGATGGCGATCTATATAGAAATGATTAAAAATAATTCAAATTGAGTAACTGGGACATTACAAATTTACCACGTGATAGTTGTTATTTCCTCCCCAAAGAGATATCCACCACTTGTTATATTACTATTGAAATCATCCTATATTAATATATAATGCAATAAGTATAGCAAACTCCTATATTACGGGCGAATTAGATCGACTGGATGAACTGACCAAATATTTCAAAAATATATCTCACTGCTTGGTGGATGAGAGAAACCACAACGTACTTTCCATCCGCGGTCAAAGTCGCCGCCGCTTTCGAAGATCGTGGGAGGATAGATTGGCTGACGCGTAATTCTGACGCAGATATTCGAGCGTATAATAAGTCGCATGGTGAAAGAAAATGGAATGGAAATGTTTTGGCACCCATTGAAATTTATTGCGGATTATGCAGTGTGTGTGTGTGGAATATCTCACACGTGCGATCTCGGCAAATCTTCCTCCCCCGGGATTCCTTTTTTCTGGTTTTTTCGACCTCTAGTAGTCCTTCTACCTTTTCTCCTACCGCGTCTGTTTTCGTGAAAAATTCTGCTTTTTAGCGGACCCGGCGAATTTATACATTACCTCGACAATTTGCCACGCCAATAAATATCGTCGCGACAACATTCTTATTGATCTCTGATACAACGCGCTTTTCCAGTCTGAGAGAGAAAAAAAAGAGAAAACCATTTTTTTTTATTTTTCAACGCCGAATTGCGAAAGGAAGAAATAAACGAGCCTGATTTTTAAATCCAGGCGGATTATATGGATGTTCGTAAAATGCGATTACTAATTCACCTAAATGTATTAATTAATTAGATGATTCGTGAAACGCGCGTGTTTCGATTACGATGCGAAGTGCTCTCGGGATTTGGGAGGAGTGAGAGTAACAAAGTACCATTTTCCGTGGAATTACAACGGTTTCTACGGTTAAATCGACACGCGCTGCAACTTTCCGGTCGATGCTTCATATTGAGGGCATTATCTCGTTTTATTCAGAGCGCCGCTGCCCGTTCGTATTCTCGCTGCCGGTATCGTTTATCGGCCAGCTTTATGACGTCATAGCGCGCACAACTGGGTTATCACGGAACACCTGTATAAAATAACGATACGATATAATGCTCTCGACGTAGGATGCAGATTAGATGACGCGGATAAACGAAAAGCAAATCGTTCACGTTTGACAGTTATAGATTATTAAAAGTTACGAGTATTATTAAAAAATGACTATCGATAAAAGCATCCTACGTAGTTCGTTAAAAAATAGTTGAAAAACACTAATAGATAGCAATTGTTGCGTATAAAAATTCTCTATTTGAAATTAATAAACGTTACAACTTTGTAATTGTACGCTAAATGAATTATTATTATCCAGTTTTATAGATCGCATAAGTTTGGGAACATTATACAGCAGGTTTTAATGCACGAAATAATTTAAGTGACTCTTTGGTGGTAGTTATAAGCCAAAAAGCAAACCTGCGGTTGAACCTCGCATTAACCACGAGATAAATTCTCGCCTTCATAATTCTCAAGCGATTGTTTTATTAATTTCGCGGCTTCTAACTTCCAACGGCTAACAAACATGCAACTATGAACACGTGCTCTTTCGTTGTTTTTATAATGATTCTTAAAGCTTAATTATCTCCACGGATACGTCGCATTATCTGAATTTTCTCATTAACGCCGAGTAAGAAGTATCTAATACCGGCTCCTCTTACTTAGAGGACGTCGCGCTTTTTCCGACACTCGCGATAAGAGCTGTTCCAGTGTCCCGAAATTAAAAAGGTAATTAAAGGAGCGGATCGCAGAAGAAATTATCGGTTTTTGCAACCATTTCATTCTACTTAAGCTATCGCTCTATTTCTATCATTTCGTTGCGTCATCGTCTTTATGACTAATTCCAACTGATTACCATACTTTCTTAAGTTATGGACTGCAGTTATAAGAAAATGGTATCCCTCTTGAAATTAAAGAGTGTTTTTTCAATTAGCAAAAATAAAAGTAGTAAAACTAGTAAAATTAATTAAAAAATTCTTCTACAATCATATTTATGACTACTAAAAACATACACTGGATTCAATGTATTTTCCAACTTTTTTCCGTTTTGTGAAGATTTGCGAGAAAAAGTTTCGAGTTTCTCCCTTTTCTTCACATAACGTTTCTTTTTTCAGTATGTTTGTCCAATATCTATTTTGAAATATTCGTAAACTGCGCGCGAGTGAATGAAAAGTGTATGAAAATTAACTTCTTCGGCAATAAAATTTAAATATTGCTCTCGAATCAGCGATGCTTTTAGCGATTCTGTAAATATACATGTTATAATAAATTAAATTAATAAAATTGGTAGAGAGTTTGCAAAATCATAACCTAATCCGGTACATTTAATATAATAATAAAAAATTACATAAAATATTTTCTTGTTTAAGTTAGTCGAGATAGGAGATTTCGGTATCTTCGTCTTTATTTGGCAATGTGGAGAATAAATATAGGTACGTATTGCTGCTTGGCCGACTGTGATACTCCGCATCTACTGCATTATAGCCGAACAATGCAGTATCGGATTAGTTCGCTGATTCAGAGCAGCCGTAATGCATTTAGCACCTTGATTGAGACCGATGCGATCGTATAGCTACTGTGTTCGTTAGCAATATGAATATGTAGTCACATACGTCGGACATAGAGCGCGATAAAGAAACAACAAAGTTATGCATCATTTCATCTAATTCTTGATACAAATTTTAGTAAACAGCGTACAATGATTGGAAAATTAATTCATTTTGTATACAGTTTTTAATATGTGCATAGGGTAATTCATAAAAAAATTTTTCAACTTCAAATTTAATTGTGAAGTTGTTTGCGAAGAAAACATTGAAAATTATTAGACTTATTAGAGATATAACACTTTTAAAAAAAATCTCTATCATAAATAAATCTATATTGACTGACAAGGGAATCTCGTAAAGTGTCAAATTCTGATTTTAATGAAACTTTGTATCTATACAGGTTACATAAATAGATAAATTTGGAGAATGTCAGTTGCGACTTAAAACCGGTTTTAAAGGATAAAATCATCTCTCGTCTCGTACAAGACAGTTTTCAGTTTTTTTTATCAATAAATATATTTTTAAAAATTAAAAAAATTTTTTTAATAATTATTTTATTGACGTGAATAAAGGTAATTTTATTGTAAAACTTTGGTGTAAAACATTTTTTTATATCTTGAATTGTTTTTGAGATATAACGAAAAAATCTATTCAAAATATCAAAAAATGTGTTACACAAAAGTTACAATAAAATAAAACGAAAATAAATCATTTTTACACATGAGAGGTCATTTCACTTCTTAAAACCGTTTTTGAGCCGCAACTGATATTTTCTATAAATAAATTCATCTATTTACATAAATTATATAATACAAATATATATAATACAGAATATTTACTTATATATAATACAGAATTTGACACTTTGCGAGGTTGCCTTTTGAGAATTATAAACGATACCTTTTCGGGAAACTGCACGGCGAAAACCACTCGCAGATGGTTGATTGAATAAAACTTAGCAACGCTACATAGACTGCACTCGCGGATGTGATGTAGTTCTTGTATTGTATTTAATGTTTGGAACTGTCGTTGGAACCTGAATATTCGCACTTCTGAATATGGGATGATACTGAATTCGAGGTCGTCAACTAGCATAAACTCCAGCAAAACTTGCTTGTCAGAGCTCGCACGCACAAGAGACCAATGCGAGAAGTTTGACCGAGCGCCGGAAGGTATTTTACATCATCAGGTTACTTGCCACGGGCATATAGTAAAAGCGCGGCCTTTTATTTTCTTCTTTTACCCTTGTCGCTCGTTTCCGCCGACAGATAATCGATTCCTTTTCCATCTTTTTCTCTTATCCTTCTCGCCGGTTCTTTTCCCATCGCGCGTCCAGGGTAATTATCGGTCGCGGAAGGACCACTTAGATAATTAATGAGAAATCAAGTGATCTCTTGATCTCATTCTCGGCGCGTGAAACCGCTGAGCGATATGCGAATGGCGAATACGTCAAATCCGCTTATAGCTATCTGCTATACTATTCCAGTGAAATACGCGGAGAATGCATTTAAAGTTAATTAAGTGTAACGCTAATGAAGACGTGGAGAAGAATTTAAGCAGCTTTATATTAATGCAATTTGTATGAATCTATGGACGTTTGCAGTGCCGCTCAATCTCGGTTTTACGAATAATTAGTGGTCGACGATTTCTCGTAAAAAGAAACTACTTTGTCGTCGCTTGTGCCTCCAGTAAATTCATTTATTTAAATGTTAGCGAATTATTAATTCTGCGATATTGTTCGTAAATAGCATTCAGACGCTTTGCTGGTCTGTAACAAAGAAACTCGAGAGAAACGGAGGAAGATTTTATCCTTTAAATAATATTTTTAATAATGTCTGTTTCATAACTTTAATAATTATATGCAAATTTATGCAGGCTAAATAAAATTACGCACGTCGATGTGACTTACACACTTACACATAATCACCTCAGAATTCTACTTTTCTTCTTTCTTTCACTCTTTTCCTTGTACTTTTCGGTTTCATTATACGTCACATGAGAGATTTGCGATGTCGCCAGTTTCTATTATAGTCGCTAATTATACTCCTAGACACTTTTGATATCTTATTGGTAGCATATTTAATGTTATTTTAGAACGCGGTAGCCTACGGTCTTAAATTTCACTGACCAAGAGAAAGACAATTAACGTAAAACGGTCAAGCGGAAATGAAGCGATAAAATATCGTGGCATACCACGCTAGAGAAACGTTTTCCCTTTAGCGAAGATCTGTCTCTATAGACAGCAAGGCTAGGTGAAAACACACCTAATGGCGCGTTTAATTAATCCGACCTTGGTTATTTTAATTATCCGCCGGCGCTTCTTACGCGAGGCGACTTCATTTACTCCACTTCACCTAACCAAAGGCGAAACTTGAGCGTGAATGGTCCCTGTCGACGAGGATGGCTGTGATCGGCTTATAAACTTATCTAACCGCCATTTCAGCCCGATTATCCCATCGTTGGATGCTGTCCTCATCCCGCGTCATTCATGACGATCCGTGACACCTAAATCCGCGTGTCCGACAATACCATCAATTTCAAATCAAAGTATAAAATCGTGGGATAAAAACGATTGAAAATATTTTTCGCGACATCTTTTTCCCAACATATCCATTAGAAAACGTCTTGCAATATGAGATGATTAGCAAGCTATATTTTCGATCGCGTTTCTAGTGATTCTACAGTTTCTATCACGAAATTTGAGAACATTACTATAGTTGCGTTTTAAAGATCGAAATATAAAAATGTGTTTACAGCGAATGATTCAAGCACCTGTGGGAGCCTCAAGAATATTATGATTCAAGTAACCATATCCGACGCAAATACACTGAAAAAAATGTTATTCATAATATCAATGAATGACATTTACTGACTTTAAATTCATTGATATAATGAACTTTTAATAGATATTATGAATATTT
>NW_017295730.1:1938967-1959034 GCF_001594075.2 Trachymyrmex cornetzi | reverse complement strand
ATAGTTTAATAACTCAAATTGATCATTTTATAAAACCTAAATCATTATAGGAATAAAATTGTTCATTGGACCAATTTTAATGAATTTTTTATTAATACCAATGAATACTTTTATTGTATTTACGTACATTTTTGGTTCAGTGTATAATTCGCCGACGGCGAATAAGTTTGAATTTTGATTGATACGAATTTGATGAAACTGGATTTGACGAATTGGATGAAAAACTTATTGATGGGATTCAATTAAAAACGGGCAGTTGATACTGAAAAAGCAGAGTTACTTTCAATTAAATATTTTATACCTCGCGGAGCGCAACGTATCAAAGTTTCAGTCGCTCTGGGAGAGTAAGTAAAGTTCGCGAGAGTATCACAGCGCGAACTATTGCAAGTTTTATATATAAAACCGCTAGACACGTTCCAAGCGACAAATGATTTTCTTTCCGTAGTTCCGTTTGGGTATACCGAAGAGATAAAATAACTTTGCTAGTCGACTTATTGTGCGATATCCTAACGATTTCGTGGGAAAACGATATTTAATTAAAAAAGAGCGGCTAACTTTCTTTCTGTATTTCTGTTTCGATATTTTCCGCTGATGGGAAAACGATAGATATTGAAGATACTGATACCATTGAGAGTGACATTTTTTTTCTTCGCAGAAAATAAAGAATTATGAGAATAAATTTTTCTTATAAAGGCAGCTGTGAAAAGTTTATAAAATTGTATTTTTTTTGCAGAATATAGATAACAGGTGCTCAAGATCCAACGTTTTATATCTTTTTTTATACTTTAAGATAAAATAAACATTATGTTAAATTAAAAACTGAAATTGTAAAGAAATTCTGTGCAAAATTAAAAACTGTTAAGAAAATAACGTAAGCATAAAGTATTGCAGAAAGAACGATAAATAACTACGAGATACTTGGAAAAACAATTGGTTTCCATCTTTACGCTTACGAAAACGCATTATCTAACGGGGAATTCCTCCGTCAGATTTTATAAAGTAGTAATCGCTTTTCAGGCGACTTAATTCCATCGGTACAGTAATTTAAATATCCTGTCAAATCTAATAAGCGAGTTAATTTGAACGACTATCTCCCTACGACTTATCGATCCATCTACCAGAACTTTTTCCCACCGACTCTAATTTCAACTAGAGAAATTATTTCGTTCGCCTGACCAAACTTTTCTCCTCTTTTGCCCGATAAAGTCTCATCCAAGTCAACGAATGAATCCTGAAAAACGTGCAAATCAACCATATCCTGCTATACATTATTGTCGATCATTTGCGAAAAGAAATAAATAAATAATTCCGTAGTATTATAATACTTATCAAACACTTCTAATATTGCATCAATCTGTCTGAATAATCTCACACGGAAAGAACGGTTTTACTGAAATATTTAAATTTAGCTAAATGTATTAGATTTGGAAATAATTTTGTTTGATTATCAAAATAATTATATAGGACACTCAAATTGGTTGTTCTGTATCTACTTAAATTTGTAAATACTTCAGTAAAA
Source organism: Trachymyrmex cornetzi (assembly GCF_001594075.2). NCBI lineage: Eukaryota > Metazoa > Arthropoda > Insecta > Hymenoptera > Formicidae > Trachymyrmex > Trachymyrmex cornetzi. The sequence goes on along the minus strand of NW_017295730.1, from coordinate 1,957,515 downwards.
TTTAGCGAGATGCATTAGATTTGGAAATAATTTTATTCGACCCCCCCTCCCCCATAAAAATAATTATGTAGGATACTTAAACTGGTTGCTAGAATATCTAAATTTTTTGCAACATTCTCTCGTCATACTCGAATTTTCTATATAATTATTTTTGTCCAGCAAAATTATTTTCAGTTCTGTATCTACCTAAATTTTTAAATATTTCAGCAAAATTATTCTTCATGCACATAACAAATTCGTATCTATTCATCAATCGTGATTTCCAGTATACAAGAGAGATTAATTTACATTATTATTTCTCGATGAAGAATGGCTTACTTAACTATAAATGGGCTTTTCATATAGCAAGTACCATTATTTCGATTCGAAGACATACTGAAAAATATCTCTCATTTTCTCATGGCATCGTCGTCGCGAGAATGCGGGAGAATGAGGGAAAAGGGAATCCTCCGTTCAACCTTGAACTGGAAATCGGACGCCGCTTCCATCGATCAGTTCTTATCGATATCGCGAATGTCTTGGAAAGTTTTCATCCTTCGTCGACCCACTTCGAGGGATAGAGCACGTGTCAAAGGATAGCATCGCAAAATCGCGTTGCTGTTCAATATTGATATTTTGCCGTTTGAGCATTTGCTGGATACCGCCGTATCGAGTTAATATTAGTACAACGCGAACTAAATCATGTGTCAGGAATAAACGGAATTTAGTGGGATGCACGTGTAACTGTACGTACATATATATACATACGACCATACACGATATAAAGGAAAGTCATCGATATACTGATATAGGTCTCCTAAAGAGAGACCTGCTTATTTCGGAAACTAACTATTATAACTTCACAGAAAGAACAATTTAGCTGAAGTATCTAAACATTTAGCTAAATACCAGGTCTGAAAATAATTTTGTTGGACCATCAAAATAATTACGTAAGAATTTCAAACATGATGATGAGCAATGTTGCAAGAAGTTTTGACATGCTTAGTATCCAATTTGAGTGTCCTACATAATTTTGTTCTAAATTATTTTGGTGAGCTAACAAAATTATTTACAGATCTACAGACAAATTTTTAGCTACTTTAGCAAACTCATTCTTTCCGTGTCAGTACACGCATTAAATTTAATTTCATCTCTACCACGGGACAAATTTTAACATCATATTGAATTTACTATTTTGATCGAAAGAGAAATAGAATGAAGAATAACTATACGCTGAGAGAGGATTTTCAACCGGTCGCTTGTAATAACACGGCCCACGCTTGCTCGTAAGTAAATAGCGATTTTTTTATCTGAATAGAATTATTATGTACAAATATTTTAGCAAGCAAATTAGCTGTTTTCCACAAACTTCGCTTTGTCCAAAAATCAAGATAGGTTTCAACAAAGATACTGGTGCGAAAAAAAAATTGACCAATAATATGCAAATTCAAATTTAGCAAACATAATTATTTAAGTGAAAAACGAAAATGGGTTTCAGTGAAAGATACGCAAATGGCAGAGTATTTCAACCATCCTCATTATCTAGAGGCAGGATAAGCTGCTGTTTTGCGGATAATACCGTTGTTTATTATCATCCGGGTAAAAAGTAACGAAGGCAACCCTATCTGCGTTTCGCAGTGGCATCCAAGAAGGTAGAAAACGGTATTGTAAATTATGAATTCACCAAGAAATAGGAACAAGTGTTTATCCAAACGGTAGGCCATGATAGAAATATCCCTAGTACATTTATGATAGATTTAAATTTTAAAGCATGTTTAATAGCAATCACATGATGTATATGACACACAGAAAAATATTCTATTCTAAAGAATAATGATTACTCAATTTATTTTCTTTCTTTTAGGTTATCTTTAACAAAGAATATTTTCTTGATAATAATCTTAAAATATACTTGTTATAAATTTTAGAAAATCTCATTATTGTATACTCAAGACAGGAATTTATTTTCTTTTAGAGAATATTATAAAATTGATCGAAGAAGCGTCTTTATGTATAATAAGCAAATCAAAATTTGTTTTAATTGAATAATTTTGATTAAAGTATTAAACTCTTACTGGGATTTAGAATATATTTTGAATAAATTTGATGCTCATGATGAACTTATATAATAGATTTGCGGATATATACGAACCTTTAAAATACTTGAAATGAAATAATTATTATTTGCGTACAATATGTATTTTTTTGTGTATAGGTAAATTAAACTGACATTTCCAAATACTGTTACATTTATCGATATTCAGAATGTGTCGCGGTCTTCAGATATTAACAATGCACGTTTTTTCTATCTATATGCATTCGAAATTGACATAACTTAATTTCCTGCTTATGTTATATACGTATAATTTTATTAATTTATTTCGCATTACGCATAAGTAATCTATGTTTCGTTCGCTTACGTCGCGTCATTAAAGAAACACATTTGCCAAGTATTTGCTATATTTAATACAATAAAATGGAAACACGCAGCTTAATAAACTTATCAAACGAGCTTGCGTAGAATGTTCTATTTAAATTGTATAGAATCTTTCGTGAAACTTCAAAATGCAATAATACAGTAATTTTTTAGCTCCTGTCTTTATGTAAAAATCAATCATAAGAGAAAAGATTCGTTTTGGAAGTCAAACTTTAATAAATGCGTTTAATTTGACTTCCGCATTATTCCTATTAATTAGTTAAAAGCTTTCTGGATCTCTCGAATAATAACGAAGCAAATAACTTTCAATAATGTAAATATTGCCTTAAGTTGATCTATAATGTATTCATTTTGTCGAAACAAATAATTATGCAGTTATTCGCGGAGATTGATACGATATGACGGATATCTAGTAAATAATAAAAAATCTTATAATGAATACATGGGATATATATTACTCTCTAAATCTGAACCAGTGGATAGTCACTAATTACCCAGTGGCATACTTGGCACTGATATCAGTGATTATTCACTGATTCAGATTTAGAGAGTAGTAATTCTTTTCATTTACTAGTTGAAAATATGCAAAAGAACATGATTCTATTCAATTTAGCAACAATTTCTCACGTTTTCTCAATCTATTTTGATAATTCCTAACGCATCAGTCTCTATTTTGCTAAAGTTCTTTTATTCTTGTTTTAATAGCAGTCGCCAGTAAACTGTATGCTTGGATAATCCAATTAAAAAACTGTCTGAACAAATCGAGATGTAGTTTCGTTACGGACATTTCCAATATGCAGGGCGATTTTGGAAGTCAATGGCAAAAAGTATTGTTGGAGTAACGACGGAAAGCCCGCAAAACGCAAAAGCAATATCATGATTTAAGCAAGTACCTTATGGACTCCCTTGAAACCAATAACGTGTTTTTGTTCATTGATTTCTTTATATTATTTTTCCATTAACTTTCAGTATTTTTTTACGTAAATAAGATTAAAAAAGAAGAAACATCACTGACATTTTCGAAGAATTAAAAAATATTTTTATATATCTCTCTCTCTCGAGCGTTGGAAGAAACAAATTAAATAATGTTTTTATCCCTGTTTATTTATAATTTGATATTATTTGTAATTATGTTTATTTGTGATTAGATGTTATTATTCAATTTTGATCTAAGCACTTTGAATCAATCTTTAATAGTTTGAGGTTCGATCATTTTTAAAATATTCCTTGAAAATTAACATCACGAAATTTATATATCTTTTTCATTTTTACTAGACAATACAGTAGACAGTAGCGCACACGCTATATATATATATATATATATATATATATCTTTTAATAACATACAAATACACAAATATACAAATCAATCACGATAATCTAATCATTGTGTACTGTCTTAACACTTTATGCTGATAGTTACTCTTGCAGATAATGAATTCGACTATCGATTTAACACGCAAATTTTATTATAGGAAAAAGGAGGATTTTGTAATAATTTCATGACGTTAAATCATACAATATAACATGGTTTTTCTGATATTACATAATGTACATTATTAATTGGAATTAATTTTCACGTTATATTACATCGTATTACACGTATATAATTTACGTTCTTAATCATTCACCCATTACGATAATAATAGAAATTGATTCTTACGTTAATTAGTGATACACGTGTCTCGAATCCTTGCTCCGGATTTTTAGACCGTCGGAAGACGGTACCTTGATTGGTTGGAATTTAAAGAGCTTAACCGATTATCGATGAAAGACTCGCACAGTTTAACCTTTCATGCACGACCTATGAAAAATCTGATATCTACCCACATGATGGAATTTAAATAGCCATCCTTTTAATAATCCTGCTTGTCGATTAATTGATGAAGAAAGATACGTTCTATCGCATATGTTTTTTTGAATTTAACATATTTATAATGCACGAATGTTAACCTCAATGTATCTTCGAATCTATTAGATATTTAATTTCTCAGACAATTCGCGAAATTATTACGATAATTATACACGAAAACTATAAATAAGTTAATAGTTTCTGCAATACAAAAGTATGTTCTCATATTGAAAAGGCCAACATGAATTATTCGTTGTGAAAGATATCCACATGTGTTCGTATATGATGTGTATATACTCGATGGAATTTTCTGTAGCTCGCGTTAAGCCACGATAGTTCAAGTAACAGCAATCGACATTCCAAGTATACGAGTTTGCTGGAGCTATTGAAGAGCTGCGAGCTGTCGTTTCCCTTTCCGCCGTCGGGAGTAGCAAATGTCTTTGCCATTCAAGTAGGAAGAGACACTTGCGAAGCGTAGCCGTGTCGATCGCGATCAACGGGTATAACAGTGCGAGAGATCGACACAAGTTCGCTCCTTTGCGCGCCTGAAATCCCGATGTTATGCAAATTCCGTGATAATTCTAGGCATTTTTTATCCCCTCGTCACATCGCTATTCTTTTCCTCTTTTTCTCTCTTTTCTCCTTGCATTTTACTCAGGTTTGAGCTTATTCTTTTTATTATGCGGTGTAGAATGCTCTCATCGCAACAATCCAATCCTATAAAAGATGTTTTAAGAAAAATAATATCTATAAAAGATAGAATAGAAAAAGAAAATCTATAAAAGATGTTAGAAAAATATAAGAATAATATCGAAATGTTATATGATTGAAAGTTATAATTTCATATATTACTTATTTTAGTTATATAAAATTTCTTCTAATTTTTTTTTATTCTGATATGTTAAATAAACTAATGAATTGTCGTTTAAATATGTATTTTTTATGTAATTTAAACAAATTTTATTTTGAAATAAAGAAAACAGATTTATATCGCTTCCTTATTTCAAAATACACTGATAAAATTAAATTTTCCAGAAAAAGTAAAAAAAAACTATTTTTCAATTTGAAAACAGAAAATTATTGACTAATCAAATAATATCGGCAAAAAGAATAAATAATTCTTAACAAAGGTAATAAAATATCATTTTTGTCATTTTCATTTTACAACTTTAAAAAAAATCACCCATTCTGAGTTGTGACAGATTTTGATGATCTCTTAAAGTTAAATCTATTTGATGGATAATAAGATGCTATTTATTATAGATACTTAACTCGTTCATAGATATTCAATAATTAAAAAATCCCATTTTTTAAATTGTATCACTTTTGAAGTAAAGTGTGACAAAAAATTTCATATCGCTGTTACAATTAAAAAAACCAAGATTGATTCAATGCAAAATTATAATTATTGTTTATTGAGAAATACATACAAAACTGTTAAATTCATGGATATTAATGTATGTTTGATTTGAAGCTAGTTCATTTTTTCAATTTATACAATAAACAATTATATAACGCCCTTTTCTTATATATAAAATTCTTGTAAGAATTATATAAAACTTTATTAAAATAGGAAAAAAAGCAAGAAATATATATACACATTAAACTTTAATTGTTATAATAGTATCAATAAAATGATTATTAATTTTGATGTAGACCGATCTTTAACATATTCCTGCATTTCCTATTTTACTTATTAATATATCTATTAAACTATATTTTTTAATTAAATATATTACCTATTATTTGTATCGTTCACCTAGCAGCATAATGTAAAATTTTCGAATTTCCAAAATGCGCAAATTACTGAAATAATGAAGATGTTACTTGATATTGCTAATAATCAATATCACGTTTCTGCACGAAATAATAATCCTTGCACAGTAATTAAAATTACCAATATAAATTGCGTGCTCGCTTAATTTCTTCCTTTTAATATTAATTATATAAATTCAGTTTAATCGCGTTACGCCTGATAATACAACATGAAATGTGAGCTTACGTTACACGATAATAACGTGTTGCTATCATATATCTATCAAGGCTAGGTGAGAAGTACATCGAAATAAGAGTTTAAACGAAAATAGCGAGAGAACGATTGCACGATAGGTGGCACTAAAGGAAAGAACCAGGTACGAAAGAAGAGAGATGTGCTTCTGGAAAACGTGCACTCTAAGAGCTTCTCCAAATACATGAATATTTACTTTAGGACGAGAAAAAAATTCACTTTTCGTTTCCCGTGAAGTCCGTTCATCCAACTTCGATCTTTTCGTGCCGGTTAGCCGATTCGCATCAGCGTGGGGTGTCCACTTATGAACGACGACGGTAAAGGAACGTTCAAGGGTTTGTCGCAAGTGGATCCTACGTTTAAAGGATAGTCTCGTGAATAAAGATTTATATCCAGTTTCTTTCCATTTATACACGCAATCCGGTTAATCCCGTTCTCGTAACGCGTAATGATGCTTTTAAATTGGTGAGGATTGAGCCAAGCGATTTCCACAAACTCCAAATGGGAGGGATTCGTGTAATTGATTATCATTATATTTTGTAAAAAAAGAATTTAAATTTTTTTTAAGTCTTTACGCTCTGAGATTACAGTTTGGAACGTTTATATGTTTTCCGTGTAAATGATACTTTACGACAGCGGAGAATTTCGGCTGCTCAGCAATGATGATTACATATTAAAGCGAAGTTAGGCCGACCCGAACGTTCCATACGAACAAGGATGGAAATAACGAGAAGAGTTGTAGACACACGTTAGAGTTTCTCACGGGAGATGCCGCTAACTTTAATTGGTTTTCTGAGGAACGAGATCTTATTGCAACGTTCACTTAGAAATAAGGCACATCTCAATAGTAATTTGTCAATCTCGTCGAAACGATGGAATTTTATTGCGCATCTTTTTCTAACGTATTTTTCTTTGACAAAAAATTGCGTTTTAGAGTTGATATAGATGAACAGGTCAGTTCAATAATAAATAATATTTTTGCAAATATGAGTAAAATTTAGACGATAAGAATAAATCAGATAAGAGAGAGAATCCTATTTTCAAATCGGATCTTGTTACTTGACAATATTTATGTACAAATTTACAAATATAGTTTTTAGTTATATAAACTGCGCACTAATCCGGTTTGCCAGACTTAAAATGACGATTGAAACATAAACTGAACATAAATGGAAATGGCGTTACAAATTACATTGATTGTAAATTTAATAAAGCTCAGTTCGATAATAAGTAGCATTTTGCAATTATAAATAAAATTTAAATAATTAGAATAAATCAGATAAGAGAGAAAATAATCCTATTTCAAATCAAATCTTGTTATTTGATAATATTTACGTGCAAAATTTTGAATACAGTTTTTAGTTACACATATAAATTGCGTGTTGATTTGGTTTGTCGGATTTGCAATGCCAAGTGAAACATAAATTGAACATAAACGAAAATGATATCACAAATTGCATTGATTGTCAATTTAGTAATGATGCTGATAATTAAGTATCTATAAACACTGCAAAAAATTTATTACGAGAAATCTCAGTTGGGTATTGAATCTCCCTCATTGAAAAATGACGTTCTCTCACTAATTACTGGTTAGTACGATAAATATATATATTCCCACGCGTCTCGAATTGATAAAACGTTCTCATGAAATGAAAGAGATCTAAATTTTTACCTCTCTCTCTCTCTCTTTCTCTCTCTCTCTCTCTCTCTCTCTCTCTCTCGGCTAAGATATTTTTTACAATAAGTTCTTTACAGTTTTAAGATTTTAATTATTAGCATCATTATTAAGTTGACGATCAATGTAATTTATGATGTTACTTTTAGTTTCGTTAATATTTTTTGTAATGAATTATTTACAGTGCTCATTAGCATTATTAAATTACCGATTAATGTAATTTCTAATGTTATTTCCAACTTCAGTGCACAGAACTGAAAATTATATTTGCAAATTTGCACATAACATAAACATTATTAAGATCCGCTCTGACTGAAAATATAGAATTCTCTCTCTTACTTGAGCATTTTTGTATTTTTATACAATTTTGACTTTCGAACTAAATATCATCGATGAGTTAAAGATAAAAGATCATAACGTTTTATCAATTCGTTAAATATAACAGGACCGATTAAAACTTATAACTAGATCTTTAGGAGAGTTTATGCTATTGTCAGAATCGCCATGCTGACTTGTCGCATGTGCATGACGCGTGCCATTGCATGGAATATGCTTAGGCATAATCCTTTGATAACGGGAGCGTTTCAGGTTTCACGGGTAATCCACTTCGATCGATATGATGGATTGTCTTTCGATTAGATATGGACGCGTAGGAGATCCTCCGCAAGACGAAGCACCCGCTCGAGCATATTCGACGCATATATGAATACGAATCACTTCTTATGAGAGATAACTTCCAGGACGGGAGAAACATCACCCCTTCTAGGAAGAGTAATAAATGCACCGACGCCACTTTTTTCACATTTTGTATTGTAAATATTGACGGTAGAGTGCATTCGAACCTTGTAATTCAGGCATGCGTAAACAAAAGTTTCATCTCTCATTGCGATTTAAAAATAATTATTAAATTCGCAATAATATATTCATATTTTGTCGTGTAGCATTTAATATATTTTTTTCAATAAACAAAGGCCGGCAGATATCTTTATTATTTTTTTAGATTACGTTTTTAGGAGATGTACTTGTGCGAAAGGTACTCTACATGGAAATTTCAGCGTGATTTGTGTAATGGTCCTGGTTACACTGTACACCGAAAAAAATGCCTCAGCGAAAATTAATGTAAACGCATGCACTGTGGTCAGCCGTTTTAACATCAGTTTGTTTTTGTGAAACTTGCCTCGCATAGTCTCTATAATTTCTCGAATTTTTTTTCACGCGTATTATGGCTTTTTCTCGTTACATATCTATATTGTATAAAATATTGATATCTCTCGCGCTTGTAATTCTTTACAAACAAGGCTCCTTACACGAGGGATTTATGTGCTTTCCTGCACGCCATCCTGCGTGATTGTAAAACACGATTGACGTCGAATACTGTATTACGCGTCAAATCCGTCGCACAGAGACGCATATTTGGGCGAAATAAAAACTGCAGACGCGTCGGGCGTTGCGCGATATAAATGTGATTTGCTGCAAAATAGCAAATGCAACGCACGACAGCTTCGTCGTTGAGCCTGTATAGCGGATACTACGAATCAGCGTGACAGAGTTTGTCGTACTACCTGTACCTTCCGAATACAATATCTTTTCGGTGCCTTACGACAAGATCGCGATGCAACGCAGCTCATACTTTCCACGATTTGTCGTGATACTGAATTCGTAGTCGAATCAAGAATATTTCACGAAATTTTGTCGAACATGTCGTAAGTGAAACAAACTAATATCGCACTTTGGATTTCGTATAAATAATTCGTTTCGAATTCGTCGAGGAATTCGTGATTCGGATTTCTTCGAGGGATATGTTTTGTTAAAATCGTTAATGATTAAAGTGGATTGTAAAATTAACGAGACAGAGCGCGATAATGTTTTATAAACAGCCGATCGATCTTCTTGCTAAAATAGATCTAAAATTGAAGAGAGATATTTTGGTGTTCTCAGTGGTGTAGCAAAACTCGCGCCACTTTGTGTGAATGTCGACAACAATTTAAAGTCACGACAGGGTCTTATAAAGTATGATAAAATGATACGCAAGATTATTTTGTCTATCACAATGTCTTGTAATGTTGAAAAAATTGCTTTCATGTGGCTTTCGCGTCAACCACGCTATTTGCACATTGATAATATTTTTCAAGCGACGGCAGTATTTTATAGAGATTATAACGATTAATATAAAAATATAGCAGAGGATTAAAAGTTTATCAAGTATAACGGAAGTATAATAGAACTTCTTTTCCTGTTTTAAAATAGAAAAAAAAGTTTAAATTGAACGGATAGACCGATAACAGATTTTGCTTGAAATTAGTATATTAATTAAAGGATGTATCAGTTACTCGCTTATTCTTACTAAACTTACATCTAAGGCAATGCAATAGAAATTATTCTAAATCTTATAATCATATGCAAAAGTTATATCGCTACGTTTGTTATTTGATTTCCGCTTTTAAAAAGGGAAACCACTATAGTGGCACTGAAACAGTCTAATATTTTGAAGCAGAAAATATAATGAAATAATGAATCATAAAATATTACTGAAGGAAGAGCTTAAAAATGTAAAATATTTAAACTAGATCTTCACTTTCTCAAGGTTAACCCAACAAAAATCATATAGCGTAACGTTGTAAGCTGACTTTGAGCTAGCTTAGAACAATGTCGAACACGTTGGTTCTGTGTTGTCCTAAGGGACACTACATGTTCCAGTACAGGAAGATGAAACTTCAGCACGAAGCTACGTCTTTTGCTTAGATGCGGTTACACTCGCAAGAGTGGTTATACTCGCTGGGGTCATAGTAGACCTTGTAACATCCTCAGGATCGTATATCTAGATATGAGACTGGAGTGCAATAAAGATATCCACGAGAATTCCAGATATAGCGGGATCAATACCCGTTCTCGCGCGCGAAAAGTATTGAACTAGCCATTCTGTGGCGTTTTCAGAAGCGGTTTTATTATTGCTAAAGCATCAACGTTTCATAACAATCGGTCACTAACTACGATCGATTGGCTTCACAGTTCGGAAAAACTGAGTTTTATCATTAAGCAACTACGCATCAGAAAAACGTCACTTTACATCTCATTAGGTGCGTTTCGTATCGCGCATGATGCATCCATTGTCCTTTTTTAACATTTGCTGAGCAACAAGGATAAACAACATATTATGCGTATCATGCGAGAAACGGAACGCACCCATTGTTATTTGACTATACATGGCGCTCTCTCTCTCTCTCTCTCTCTCTCTCTCTCTCTCTCTCTCTCTCTCTCTCTTCAAATATATATTTTTTGTAAACTATTAGTAGAGTTACTAAATTATTAGAAAATAAAGATATTTTTATATTTATATTTATTACACCAATCTACGAAAAGTGCTCATAATTATTTTGAACTTAATGCTAACTTTGATTTAACTTTTCGCGTAATTAACGTTTAGTTTGGAATTTTTATATTTTATTTTCTTATATCAGCATAGATTTTTTAAATTATAAAATCAAAAATTTTTAATTATCAACTAAATAAAAGGAAAATATTATTTATATCATAAAATCTTCCTCGTTCCTTAGATTCGTATTCATTCGTAGAGTATTTATATTCCGCATGATTTAACTTTTTTATAAATTTAGAGCCATCGCAAATAGAAAAATTTAAGCAGTAAAACGTAAGCGGTATGCAAATTGACTAATCACGATAGATACCGTAAGATTAAAACGTAAACAGTACCAAACCCAACATTGATTTGATTACTACTACGTTTAGTTTTTTTTATGTGCCATAACCCTTGCATATTTTCGCATTATAATAGTATGACTTCATATGATATTAAAAACAACCATTTGTAACAATCAAAGATTGAATTTCTGTATGTTTATGGAGGCGTGCCTACATCCGTCTGTATAACATCGTAATATCGACCGCATCAATGGGAAACGGCCCACGTTACGCTTCACCAGAAATTGAATTCTCATATATCGACAGTGACGAAGAAAGCACACTCTCCTCTGCAGTGTATATCCCATCGACCCAATAATGAATTCTCAATAGTTAGATGAGTCAACAACCCTCATTACTTTTTCTTATGTTTTTAATTCGCGATAAAAATACACGCCATGTTTTCATTCGTTTGCCTATTCGGAACTGGTGCGAAACAAACTTTCGATTTAGTCATCGTATTGGTTTCCGTATGCGAACAAACCAATCGTTCACCATGCGAACGTGCGTATGCAAGGTTGTGTGCAAAAGTATCAGCTTGGCTGGCGTATGCACTCTATCAAAGGCGGATTATCGCCTAGCAGAAAAAAAGAAGAGAAAAAGCATGAGCTACGTTAAGCTCTTTACATTTTATGGCTTGTTTCGTCGATGTTAATGTAAAATATGGTTCGAGACTTGCTAAAGTAAAACATAATCCAAATTGATTAAAGACTATAACTATAAAATCAAGTTTACTTCTAAAATAACCCACGATCGATGTGAAAATTTGCGAAAGGTAAATGTCAGTATATACCATGTCATCATCAGAAAGTTAAACACATTTCATAATTGGACGTAGCTATTGTTAGATTCGACTCTTTAATTAAATTATTAATTCTCTTATTACGCCATCACAATTATTAAGCTCATGAATAAAATGTACAGAAACCAGCTTACTGCATTTCAATATAGTAAAAATTGTAAATTGAAGAAAGTAGGTCAAATAAGTAAATATGTTTGGAAATTAAAGTGAATCATTAAACTCATAATGTACAGGGTGTTGCACCAACATACAGGTCAGTATGACGGGTTGCCCATTCGTGCAGGCGCGCGAGATCATTCACAATTGCGTAGACTTCGGCGGCACAATCATAGCACATCCTTTTTTCCAATAAAGTTCGTAGCATATCAAATTGTGGTGCAATTATGACGAACTTCCGCAGGAATAGGTTAAAACAGAAGCCGAAGTGACAAGATATAGGTTATAAAAACGAATTTTATCGTGAAAACAAAGCATGTTTTCCTTCTTGTAAGAAAAATTTGATCATAGTCGAATGTAATCATTGTGTAATATAATTTGATTGTTAGAATTATTTTTACAGAGAACGAAAGTCAGAAATAAATGTATCTTTGCAAATTTAAATCATAAATCGATAAATAAATTTAATTCACTGTAAATTTAAATAACGGCAATTATCGTTAAATCTTATAATATTTATTTGGAAGAATAATAATTCATTATTAAATTGATTATTTAATAAACTGTTATTAATAAGTATTATGCAATTCTTCATATAAATGACTGCATATTATATTTATATTTTATAAAACTCCAAGAAGATTATTACTAAAAAATGTTGTATACATTGAATATGCAAATTGGTAAGTTTTATAAGATGTAATTTAACATTACGTTTAATGAACATTTTTCATTAATAAGTCTTTTGTAGATTTACATGTGTTATTGTAGCATTATTTATATAAATCTGCTTATCATCATATATTAAATTGACTATTAATTAATAATAAAGTGTTAACATTCCAAAATAAATTAGGTAGAAGATCCGCCTATAACCATTTTTATCGTTATTTATATTTGTGATATTTACTGTAACAATCTAGATTTACTGTAGTATCATTATAAATTTTTCTACTTAAGTGCCATTTTAATATCGACAAAACGTAAAAATAATTCAAACAATCAAATTATATTACACAATGATTACATTCGACTATGACCAAATTTTTTTTACAAGAAGGAGAACATACTTCGTTTTCACGATAAAATTCGTTTTTATAACCTATATCTTGTCACTTCGGCTTCTGTTTTAACCTATTCCTACGGAAGTTCGTCATAATTGCATCACAATTTGATATGCTACGAACTTTATTCGAAAAAAGGGTGTGCTATGATTGTGCCGCCGAAGTCTACGCAATTGTGAACGATCTTGCGCGCCTGCACGAATGGGCAACCCGTCATACTGACCTGTATGTTGGTGCAACACCCTGTACGTATTCTATGAGGAGATAAACGCATATAAAACAATAGTCAATAAAATGTTAAATAAACAAAAATATCATAAAGTATATATTATTCTAATTTTGTTTTTTTTTTAAAAAAAGATTACAGTAAAAAACATTTGCTTGTGTAAATTTTTCCGACTTAAAAAATATCAAGTTTGCGTTTTATTTGCTGATTCAGAGAATATTTATCTCTCGTCGATGATAAAAATATCAAAGACCGAAATAACATATTACATAGCGCACGCGTTTAGTTGAAAATAGATATTAAAAAAGGAGTACGGAGGTTATTTATAGAAATGTCGAAAAAAAATGTTTTTAACTCAATTTGCAATCATTGCCAGAGTGCTTTACCTCTAGGGCTTCAATTATAATACATTAAAAGCATGATTACGCTCGCGTTTTATCTCGCGAAACTCATACGTGTAAAATAGATTGCGTGCCGGGCGAAGTTTTCACGCTAATCGATCGCGTTTTACACGCGCACGTAATGCGTAGCATGATCGGCAAAATTTCTCCCCGGCCTCTCATCCTGATTAAATTCTGTGATTTATCGTCCACGCGACAGAATCTCATGAGAAAGTGTTCGCATTTTCATAACACTGCGTTGTACCGGTCGATACAGGAATACTATCTTGGGCCTGGGCTACGCTATCCGCCTCCGAGGTAAAACGTCAAACGCAAACGAGACACTGACGAGAATAATTTATCTCCGCGCGCGATGATATCGCAATGCGGAGCATCGAACTTGAAAAATAATTCGTTTCGCAGGCAATATTTTATTTGATCTTTGACCAATAAACTACTACAATTTTTTAGAATAATTTTTTAATTCTATGTACTGAGTAATTGCTTTCTTAAATCTTTATTTTTCGTATTCATTTATCGCAAACAAAGAAAAATGTTTAAAATATTATGAAACTATAATGAGAGTTTACTTAACCAATAAGATTTGTTTGAACGACAAAAAAAAAACACAAAAATATAGGAATTCATTTCTCGGGAAATAGTAATTTATAACAAATTTTAATACAATTATATTCTCAATTATTAATGTATAAAAAGCAATAATTAAAACTGAAATTTATGTGACAAAAAGAAAAATTATTAAGATTATTAAGTTTGAAAATAAATTCTAGCGTGTGTGTGTGTGCGCGCGCGCGTGTGTGTAAATATCTCATGAAGCATGAAAAAATAAATTGTAAAACTACTTTTAGCAAAATTTAGATAAATGATCGTTTGCGTAAGTACGTACACAATGCATTTTTGAAACACGTTTCTTACATTGCTGGCAATTTCGCACATTTGGCGCAAACCGTTATTACCTCTTTTGCGAGCGCGATATTTCATCGTGCAACAAGATTTTGACTTTTCTTTTTAGTAGAAAAAATTACGTTCCATAATATATATGTACCAGTTCACTAGAAATATGTATTAAGCGATAGTGAGATCACTAGTGAATTTTGGAAGATAGAATTAAGTTATATAATTAAAAATGATTTTTTGTCATTTAATTTAAAATGAAATGCGCAAGCGAATAACACAAAACTAATTTGCATTGTTTATTTACAAGATAAATGTAAAACTTTTGATCGAAGTTTCAGGTAAAACTTTTGATTTTCCGAGATTGTTCATTTTTGTTTATTCTCTGCACATGTATGCATACCTATTTGCCTCTCTTGGAAAACTTGTCTCATGTAACCTACTTTGAAATTCAATTTTCCTGAAATCTATGCATATTGTATCTTACATTTGCTTGTTTTCATATGGCAGGGGATCATGATATTTTGTCGATCCTGTTTTATGGTATCTGATGACAGGGCAGATGCTTCTGTTAATAAAAAAAGAAAGATAAAAAAAAGATGTTATCTGCGCCATCGCAAAAGCTTTGCTTGTTAAACACTTGCTTTGAGCTTAATTTGCTTTGTCGCTTTTATTATCAGCCTTTAATGAGGATGTTACAGCAATTTGTTTTTTTTTCATTCCATCGTGTTTTTTATCTCTATACTTGAATAAATGAGACACACATTGATATTCGATATTAGAAGAATAATGTTAAGGATGTTTGGCTGTACAATATCAGTTAAAAATATCAATCCAAAATCAATTTAAAAGTCAATATCAGCTGATATTAGCCAACAAATTTTTGTCATAAATATGCCCGGAAACTGTAAAATCAAAATAACAAATAATTTGGCTTATAATGGCTCCGGCATGCAGCGAAATGACCATATTTTGCAATTTTAGGTAAATAGCTTTTCAACAAGTAAGTGGATTCAAATGAACTCTTTTACAAAAATATTTTTTAGAAGTTTATTTTAGTATATAAAGAATTTAATTTAATTCGTAATGCTACAACTTTATTCAGTTTGCAAATAAGTACAACAAAATGCAATTTTGCATAAAAATCAAGACAAACAAAAAAATTAAATAACTTTTAAAATCAATAACAGAATTGTGATCAAATTTTACACAGATAATAGAACAATCTATAAAAATTTAACAGTAATTAGTATTATGTGAAAGTACAGTTATTATAGTATTGAAAGCATTATTATTAATTAAGAATGAATTACGAATTACATAATTTTTCTTAATTTTTATTGATAATAGTGATAATATTATACTTGGGAGATAAATAATTTTCTAGAGATTGCGCGACGAAAATTTGTGCCACAACGTTCATCTTACTTTCTTTATCGTTTCGCAAAGATCTGGCCAAATAATTCAGCCAATATTGTCCGGAATTTCGGCCGTTTCTCGAGAGCGACGTCTCTTGTCACCATAGTAACTTCGTGAATCGAGTCCTACAGAGATTCACAGAACCGTGAGAACGAATCTCATTCGCTGCTAAATATCTTGAGCAACGAGATCATTTTCTCGGTCCGCTCGCGAATTGCCAGACGCACTAGAGAGAAGTAAGAATACTAGAAATGCTATTTCAATTTCAATCTGGATACAGACGAGCAAATTCAAACTGGCAAAATGTAATCCTATTCGCGGTTCTTATACTGCCAAACGGTATATTCTCGATCTAAACTCGCCAATGTTAAAAAAAAATGTAATTGAAAATGAATAATTTTGAAATATAACGCAACGTGACTTTATCATGTATAATTTCATAAATTCACTTGCACATAAAAAAGTGACAATGCGTTACGCTGTACGTTTTTGTCGGCATTTGTAAACTTCGCAACGTGCGAGAAAGAAGAAGAGAAAAAATTATTGGACTTTTACGTGAGAAGAATACAATCGCCAAACTAGTTACTATTGAGAATCACACACACACACACAACTACAGTCAGTCCTTGTTAATTTTCTAAAGTTAATACAGTCGGTAGAGAGGGTAGATTGGTAACGGAATCAACGAAACTTCATTCTCTAGATACAGTTTCGGCGAGTTACGAAGCATCCTCGAACAATCTCCGAGGATTACTAAATACCCTAAACTGTATAACTCGCTTACTACTATGTGCGTCCTATATGGTCCTTACCTATTTCTAGACAGCACTTCTAGAAATCATGTTAATCTTATCTAAAACCTTTGACGTTGATAAATGTTACGTTGTAATGAAATATGATTAATCGCATCGTTATTTCTCGACGAAGCTCTACAGTAACTTCATTATGTTGTTACTGTTTATTACGTCGTTCTTTTTACAAACTGGTTTTATTATTTAGTTTGATTAATTATGAACACCACATACATATATTATCAATGACTGATTATCGTAGTTATCGATTGTTACTACCCAAAACTAAGTTGCTCTTTACCTCTCTCTGCCTTTTCATAACTACCTTTTAGCATAAAGGGTCGATTTAAATGCGCGAAGTTACGTGAGATAGGTATCCATAACTCATTCACCGAATAACATAGTTACAGTGTCGTTGACTTAACACACTAAGCAGGCAATAGAACTTGTACATAACTATATACGTATGTCGTCTTATATCCAATCTCTGCGGAGACACAGTCCATAATTAGGTTTGTATTTAACAATCACTGTATAATTGGTAACATACATATGTACATTGCGAAGCTGTTAGTACACGATAATTAAAGATTTAGCAGTCCAATTGCCACTATGAGCGATTGGCACGAAATGTTACAAAATTTTAAAATAATGAGAAAATTACTTCTTGAGAAAATAAAGGCTCAGGTTTCTCTATAAAAGAATAACATATGTACATACATGAATATATACACATTAAGACGTCTGCCTAGCTGGCCCCCTTAATGAATAAATTATGTAATAATATGTCATTTATGCGTTCTCAAAATCCGCATAACAGTGCGCATAAATCGAAGATATATTTTGTAGGGTAACTCCGGTATATATACGTCGCGCTGGGATTTACGCCGCGGAAGTCAGAAAAAATAGAAGGAATGGGGATAATTTTCTCGCAACTATTCTGTTGCCTTTATGTTATATTAGTATTGAGTTATAATTTCAGCTTTTTACTGTTAATATTAATGAAATTATTGTGAAATTATTGAATCGTTTTGTCATTGTGTGTGTGACAAGTAGCATCATCATAAATTATAATCTACATAAAATGATTACTGTAAGGCGTATAAAAGACCTAGTGGTTATTTCGCGATACATACGTGTAGAGG